>NC_056732.1:440608974-440863052 GCF_019279795.1 Protopterus annectens | reverse complement strand
CCCTTTCAACACACACACACACACACACACACACACACAACCTCTCTTCCTCTTTACACACACACCCACCTCCCTCCCACTTTGCATACACACACATACCTCCCTCTTGCAAAAACACAGACACACACCTCCTTCCTCTTACACACACCTCCCTCTTACTTACACACACACACACCCCACCTCTCTCTTACATATACACAAACCTCCCTCTTACATACACAAACACACACATGCAAGGATTCACCCCAGCTAAAGAAAGGGAGAGAGAAAGAACAAAGGAAAAACAGGGGCAGGAGGGTCCATATACTACAGCAGTGATCAATTCAAGCAACAACTATTATGGTATGTTCTTACATAACTAAGCTCTTCATTAGATTACTGCTGCCAGTATTGCTGACAAATGGGAAGACTCCCAAAACTTCTTATGTTTACTGGGAGGAGGCCTGGGATACAGAATTGAGGTCTAATATCCCTTGTAGAATGGATCTGGTAAAACTAGCTCTAGCCCCTGAAAAAGCATCAACCTTACAATGCTTAGAAAAAAAAGTGAATGGAAAATCAAGTTACTGTTTCCATAATGAATCTTGAATCTAAATCCTTGTAGAAAGCTCCAGAAGAAGCAACTGTTCCAGTACAGTTTTAGTCTGATATCCGATAGATTTTTTCCATGGGAAGAGTTACAAAAAGAAATGGCAAGAGAAATTCACATGAAGATGGTATGTTTAGAGGTTTACCGATGGAAAGTCTAGCCTATTTATATCCAAGGAAACAACTGGTCAGATTTTCAGATAGACTTTGTCCAAAAGGAACCTTAAACGTCTACAGGCACCTAACAGATGAAATCGTACCCTCCATTTTAGGGATAAGAAAAAAAAAACAGGACGATGAAAGGACCCCTTTAGTAACATTTTAGAGGGCACCTTGAGCATAAGAGAGACTACTTCAGACAGCTATACTAGCTTAAGAAATAAACAAAAAGGATGGTGAGCGCATAAGTGCTTGTAACTTTTGATATCCTTTTAGCAGATGCTAGTGCCACCAACAGGACTATTTCCAACAGCTCACCTTGCAGATGTCAGAGCAATAAGCAAAATGGTTTCAGAGTGATAAAACTCAAATAAGCCTGAAAATCAGGTTCAAAAAGAGATGAAAAAAAATGACCTTAAGAACAAAGTGGAACTTTTCAAAAACTGTTTTAACCACAAGAGAAGAAAGGTGGGGATCTATGGGCAAACAAGCTAAGATAGCAACAAGATGCATTTTGACAGATGCAGAAGGTAAGCCATTGTTGAGTAGCTCACATAAACACTTTAAAACCAGAGCAGAAAACACCATACTGAGCCCTCTGATATCAGCTAGGCAACACCTAGAAAAGTTCGTCCACTTGGAAAGATAAGTTGCATGTTTTCTTCCCTCCTTCAATACCTGCTGCACATCTTCATGGAACAAATGCCTAAAAGGTAACAAGACAGAATCATCCAGGCTGTCAATAGCAATTGCTCTCAAACTGTGTGCACCAGCCACCAGTGACACACTGTGAGCGGATCCAGCGTCAGGAAGCTTGTGGTAATTGCCCTGGGCCAATTCCATTTAAAGGGAGAACCAACTTTGTCTATGCCAAAAGGGAGTCATCACCACAAAGGCCTTTGGTAATTATTTTTCAATCATTAGATGTACCTTAGGTATCCATGGAAAGGGTGGAAATGCATAAAGGAACATTCCTATTCAAGGGAATAAGAATGCTTCTGTCCTTCAAGCATGACTGCAAGGATGTCTCGAAAATAATTTTTCCAACCATCTGTTTTGAAAGAAAGCAAACAGAACTCTTTGAAGTGGTCCCCACAGATGCACCAAATCCAGGCACACCTCTGTCTTAAGTTTCCACTCTTGAGGGTCCATTCAGGATCTGCCTGTGACCAATAAAAAAGGGATCTAGACAGCACTAAATGCCATAAGTGGGGAAGAAATCTTAAGGTCTGGACCACTGCTAAAATGTTTGAAGGTTATGTGCTTTGTAGCATCTGAAGGACCCCATTCATCTTGCACTAGAAAGTACAGTTGTGTACACTTACCATAAATGTAGATGTTCGAGTGTATTCACTGTTGCAGTCATCGCACTTGGGTTATCCTGCCAGGGGTAGCCCTCAGTCGGCCCAAATACCAGAGGCTTAGTATTTCTGCGTCGGTTGCGATCACTCCAGGACTAATGTCAGGTCGTCAGTGGTATAAAATCAGGCAGCCGATGCCAGTACATCAGTTTTTCTTGCCCCAACTGTCAGGATCCCCCAAATATGGAGCAAAGTTATAGTGGAAAAACACCACCAGTAGAAAGTAAATACCAAAAATTCCCTGTAAGGAGAGAGGGAGAGAGAGAGAGAGAGACAAGGGGGGTGGGAAACTAGGACTGCAACAGTGAATACACTCAAACAGCTACATTTATGTTAAATGTACACAACTGTACTATGTTCTTTGTGTTTCACTGTTGCAGTCATCACACTTGGGTTGATTCCCAAAACTGTAGAAAAGGGTGGAGGCAGTCAAGACGACTGGGGGCTGGCTAGGATGCCCTGCGAGACTACGGTTGCAAAGTCTGCCCTGGATTTGGAGAAGATAGGCAGGTGGTAATGCTTGGTGAAGGTATGAACAGAAGTCCATGTTGCAACTTCCAGGATGTCCTTGATGGGAACCCCTCTGAGAAAAGCTGCAGAGGTGGAGGTTGCCCTGGTGGAATGCATCCTGACCCACTTTGGGGGCAGTTTCCCATGTTATTTGTAGCAGAAATGGATGCAGTGTTTCTTTGGATATGGCCTTGCCTCTGATGCAACGTTGACTAGCAACTGGTCAGTTTTTCGAAAAGATTTAGTTCTATCCAGATAGAATCTGAGCTATCTGTGCACATCTAGAGAGTGCAGAATCCTTTCCTCCTTGTTTTGTGGGTTAGGGAAAAAGGTGGGCAAATGAATGGATTGGTTGAGAGCCACACTGGAGACCACTTTAGGCATGAAGGATGGGTTAGTCCTGAGGGAGATCCTGTCAGCATGAAAAATGATGAAGGGCTCTACAGCCATGAGTGCTAGTAGGTCTGAAACTTTTCTAGCTGAAGTGATGGCCAGAAGCAAGGCTGCTTTCCAAGAGAGGACTTTTAACTCTGCTGAGGTTGCAGGCTCAAAGGGGAGTAGGGTGAGCTTTTCCAACAAAAAGTTAAAGTCCCATGCTGGGACAGGAGCTCTTCTGGGTGGCCTTAAGTTGTTGGCCCTTATCAGGAACTGTTTGATGAGAGGGTGTGAGAAGACAGGTGGATCTGTGCTGTAATGAGCAGACATGGCAGAGACATGAATTATAATAGAAGAGAAGGATAGACCCCTGTGAAGTAGGTCTGCTAGGTAATCAAGGATGAGAGGCAGGGAAGGCTGTGCTGTTTCGACTCCTTTAGATCCAGGTGAAAAATCTTTTCCACTTGTCAGCATATGACTTTAGTGCTGGGGAATCTGGCTTTACGTACAACATCCAGGACTTGTTTGCTTAGGCTGGCAGCATGAGGAGAAGTCAGGGTATAAGCCAGGCTGCCAGGTTCAGGGTCTGCAATTGTGGATGCACGAATTCTCCATTCTTCTGGGTCAGGAGTGTTGGGATCTGAGGTAGATGCCATGGTGGCACGTTTCGCAGCAGTGAGTACCAGTGCTTGCATAGCCAGTCTGGGGCAATCAAGATTGCCCTTGGTTTTTCCTCCATTATTTTGAGCAGAACCCTTGAAAGAAGTGGTAGAGGGGGAAATACATAGATTGAGAGATTTAGCCCATTGGAAGGATAGAGAATCCACTTTCCAGGCCTTGCTGTGAGGTTCCCTGGTGCAGAATTTGCTGAGCTGATGACTGGAGTGGGAGGCAAAGAGGTCCACCTTCTGGGTGCCCCATTTCTGATTTACAAGGTTGAATGTTCTGTGGTCTAGCTGCCACTCGTGTGGGTCTAGCAGGTTTCTGCTTAAGTTGTCTGCCAGAGAGTTTAGGGAGCCTGGCAGGTATTGTGCTAGCAGGTGTATTTGCATGGCTGAGGCCGTGTGCCAAAGGGTCATGGCGAGCCTGCAGAGAGGATAAGAGTGAGTCTCTCCCTAGTTGCTGATATACCACATCACTGTGGTGTTGTCTGTTTTGATCACAAGAGGCCTCAGGGAGAGTAGGGGGTCTGAAAGCTGTCAGGGCGTACTGTACAGCTAGCATCTCTTTTTGGTTGATGTGCAGATGTATTTGATTTGGGCTCCAATGGCCCTGAATGCACCTGCCGTCCAGGTATGCACCCCAGGCATAGTCTGATGGATCTGTGGTGAAGGGAAGTCCTTTGTTGTGGTTGCATGCTGCTGCCCATCAAAGAAATTTTTTCCTTAGACAGGGTATGATAGTTTCCAGGTCTTGAAAGTGTTGACACCAAAGGCTTTTTAGGTACCACTGTAGTTTCCTCATTTGCAGTCTGGCAAATGGAATGAGTAGAATGCAGGAGGCCATGAACCCTACAGCTTGCAGGATTTTCCTTGCAGATGACTGGGTTCTGTGGCTAGTTGAGAGAAGTAGTCAGGTAGGCTTGTTTTTCTGGAGTAAGAAATGCCATCTGGGAAGCTGTGTCCAGGCTTGCTCCCAGGAATAAAATGTTTTGCGTGGGTACTAGTTTTGATTTCTTTTCGTTTATAATATACCCCAAAGAGGTCAGTAGGTCCTTCACAAAGGTCAAGTGCTTAGCAGCTTTTCCTGACTGTCTGCCTGAATCAGGCAATCGTCTAAGTATGGGTACATTTGAATATCTCTGTCTGCAAAAAGCAATGGCTGGAGCCAGGCATTTTGTGAAAACTCTGGGAGCAGTGGATAAGCCAAAGGGAAGCGCAGAGAACTGAAAGTGCATAGATCCTGCCCTGAAACGTAGATACTTCCTGCAAGATTCCCCAATTGTGATGTGCAGTTAGGCCTCTTATGTCTAGGGTGGCTAACCAACCATCCTTTGAAAGCATAGGAAGAAGCTGCTGGAGGGTGAGCATTTTGAATTTTGGTATCACCAGAAAGGTGTTTAGAATGGATAGATAGAGGATTGGGCACCAGGTACCCTCTTTTCTGGGTACCAGGAAGAGTCTGGAATAGAAACCTTGGCCTATCTGGACTGCAGGAACATGCTGTATTGCCCGCAGGGAAAGGACTTGCTTTTTTGGCCTCTGTCCACTGGTTTGGAAGAAGATCTGGGAACCCTTTTGGGGTTGGCAGAGTGTGGAAATAAAATGTGCATCCCTGGGACACTATGGTGAGGACCCATCGGTCGTTGTTAATAGAGGCCCAGCTGTTTGCATGGAAGGAGTTTTCCTCCTAGGGGACAAGCAGTTGGGCAGAGGTAAGGGGTGGAGGTGTAAAGTCATTGTGAGTTCTTTCCATAAGGGGGTGGTTTAGCACTCCATGTTTTTCAAGAGGAGTAACTCCATTGCTTAGATCCCTGCATTCCCTGGGACTGCTGTCTGGGGGGGGGGGGGGTCTGCTTCCCCTGGGTCTGGGCTGAGCTGGCCTGGAGGGGGCCGGAAAGGACCAGTGCTTGGAGGGGCAATGCCTACTGAACCTAGGAGGCTGGACCTGTAAGAAGTCTGTCTGCATAGATTTAGCTTTTTTTCCATCTTTTTTAAGACCTCTTCTGCCTTGGTGCCAAACAAATTGTCTTTGTTCAATGGTGTGTCCAATAATTTAGATTTGACATGGTCTGTTCCTTACGCCAGGCATGCCTTCTAAGGACAGAACCAGTGACTGCTGCCCTGCAAGATGCTTTTAGGGCGTCAAAGCCACATTGCAAGGTGTGCTTAGTAACTTGGCTTGCAGAATGCATAAGCTCTTGTAATTCTTTATTTTCTGCACAAGCAGGAAAGGAAGATATTTTTTGTTTGAGGAGTTCCATGGTATGCTGCTGATATTTCAGCATATGGTATTGACAATTTAGTGCTCTAATAGCATGAGTTGCAGAGGTGTAAACTTTTTTACTCCATTTGTCTAAAGCTTTGGAATCCCTGTCTCAGGGGGTGGGATTCTTAGCTGAGGTTGCTTTAATTCTTTTAGGTCCTTGGGAGATGACCTCTGGGTCAGCAGTAGGATTTTTGAAAAGGAAATTTTGAGTCAGGGACTCTGTAGTACCGGTCAGGTTTCCAGGGAGCAGGAGGAAGGGTGTCAGGAGTCAAACTGGATTCCATAAAAACATCATCCACAACATCCAGAACAGGAGGAATGGCTAAAGGTCTGTGGTGTGGTAAATCTAAGAATTCTCTTTTTTGACTGATGATAGTCCTGACATTCCCATTGGAAATGCTCCATTAAAGTATGTAGGGTTTCACCAAATTAAAAATCATCGGGAGGGGAGGCAGAAGGAATGGATTCCTGTGCATCAGAATCCTCACAAGCAGAGAGGGGTTGCATGTCTTCATATTCAGAAACTTCAGAGTCATCTGACTCTGTTCAGATAAAACTACTAGGGACAAGTCTCTTTCTTTTGGAAGGGGTAGCCTGGCTTCCCCTAATAAGCATAATAATGTCTTCTGTCATTTTAAGCATTTGAGATTGAGGCATGGAAACAGGTGCCTGAGCTTGGGTCATAGTTTTTTTTAGGTGTTGTTTGTACCCTGGGCCTTAGAAACTCGGTAGTTTTAGAAAGAACTGAAGACGCGACAGAAGTCATCAGTTTGTGTTGAGTATCGGTAGTGTGAAGTACTTCCTTTGAAGCTGGTGCCTGCTCAGTGGCTCCCGGACCCATCCAAGATAGAGACATCCGCAGGATACTTAGTCGAAGAAGAGTCTTGTGGCATACTGGACTCCAAACGGGTCTCGGTAGCAGCCTGCGAATCCACAGAAGTGGGCATCATGGGGTGCGAAAGCCCCTCACTGGGGACTGAACTGACTACTAGCTTAGCGGAAGCGTAATTGGCAGTTTTGGACCTATGTGGTGTTTCTCTGTCTTTATCTTTATGTTTTTTTCGGAAGATCGGTAGTCGGATGGCTTACTGAAGCCATATCGGAATACGAGGACTGAGAGCGAAAATATTTAGCTACAATAAGGGCCTGACAACGTATAGTTTTGGTGTTGAACAAAGCACAAAAGCGACAGCGAGGGACGTCGTGATCTGGGCCTAAACAGGTGATGCAGTAAGAATGGAAGTCTCGGTGTGGTATTTGCTTTCCACAGGCGAGACAATTGATAACTTTTTCTGACATCGGTTAGAGCAAGCAAAAAGGATCCCCAATGGGGGCTAGTTTTAGAAGATTTCAACTTCAATTCGGAAATGAAAACTCAGGTAGCGGCCGACCGACACTCATGCAAACTGCTTCTACTTTGGGCTCCTCGGCAAGAAAGACTGATGTAATGGCATCGGCTGCCTGATTTTATACCACTGATGACCTGACGTTAATCCTGGAGCGACAGTAACAGACGCAGAAATACTAAGCCTCTGGTATTAGGGCCGAATGAGGGCTACCCCTGGGAGGATAAAGTACAGTTGTGTACACTTACCATAAATGTAGATGTTAGAGTGTATTCACTGTTGCAGTCATCACATTTGGGTTATCTGCTTGCAGTAGCCCTCAGTCGGCCTGATTAACAAAGTCTTGGGTCCTGCGTTGGTTGCTGTCTCTTCTTCCATGAAGTCAGGTCGTCAGGGGTATAAAACACGCAGCCGACGCCATTATATCAGTTTTTCTTGCCTCAGATGTCAGGTGCCCCCCTAAAGGGAAGCAACTAAATCTATAAATATGTAAGGTTATACCTCCAACAAAAAAGCAAATACACCAAAAAGCTTTAAGCATAGTAAAGGAGAGTAGAGATATAGCCAAAAGTAGTAAGGGGGCTGGAGGGAGGGTAACCAGGACTGCAACAGTGAATACACTCGAACATCTACATTTATGGCAAGTGTACACAACTGTACTATGTTCTTCGTGTTTCACTGCTGCAGTCATCACATTTGGGTAGATTCCCAAAGCTAAGGATAGGAGGAGGAATTTAGATAGCATTAGGACCAGCAATAAGGCCCTGCAAGACTGCAGTGGCAAAGCCAGCTCTGGATTTAGAGAAAATTGGCAGATGGTAATGCTTGATGTACAGAACTCCAGGTAGCAGCTTCTAGGATGTCCCTGGTAGGGACGCCTCTGAGAAAGGCTGTAGAGGTAGATGCAGCCCTGGTAGAGTGGGGTCTGATCCCCTGTGGAATAGGTTTTCCATGGTGCTTATAGCAGAAATGAATGCAATGGCCTATCCATTTAGAAATAGTTTGAGATAGCCTTCCCCTCTACCCCTGCAGCAAATGCCCTGCAGCAAATGCCACCAGCAGTTGTTCAGATTTCCTTTGAGGTTTAGTCTTGTCCAAGTAAAATCTAAGTTGCCTGTGCACATCCAAGGAGTGCAGTATCTGTTCCCCTTTGTTCTGTGGATTAGGAAAGAAGGTTGGCAGATGAATAGACTGATTAAGGGCCACACTGGATACCACCTTGGGCATGAAAGAGGGACTGGTCCTGAGGGACACCCTGTCCACATGAAAGATGATGAAAGGCTCCACTGCCATAAGGGCCTGTAATTCAGATACCCTTCTTGCTGAAGTGACTGCTAAAAGGAAAGCTGTTTTCCAAGAAAGGAATTTTAAATCTGCAGTAGCAGCTGGCTCGAAAGGAGGAAGAGTGAGTTTCTTCAATACAAAGTTAAGGTCCCAGGCTGGAGTTGCAACTCTCCTGGGTGGTCTTAAATTTTTGGCCCCTCTGAGGAACTGCTTGAGCAGTGGATGAGAGAAGAGGGGTGGTTCTGTGTTATAATGAGCTGAAATGGCTGTGGCGTAAATTTTGATGGAGGAGAAACGACAGGCCCTTGTGAAGCATCTCAGTTAAGTATTGTAAAATCTGAGGTAAATTGGTTCCAAGCACAGA
Organism: Protopterus annectens; assembly: GCF_019279795.1. Lineage (NCBI taxonomy): Eukaryota > Metazoa > Chordata > Ceratodontiformes > Protopteridae > Protopterus > Protopterus annectens. Next base: position 440,854,137 of record NC_056732.1, on the reverse strand, counting down.
ATCTTTCCATTTTCAGCATAAGATTTCCTAGTACTAGGCCTCCTTGCCTCTAAGATGATATCCATCACTGGTTTGCAGAGGGATGGGTAAAGGAGAGATTAGGTAATTAGCCAGGCTGCTAGGTTCAGTGTTTGAAGCTGAGGGTGCAGAATCTGGTTCTCCTGCTGAGACAACAGGGTAGGAGTCTGAGGCAGGTGCCATGCGGCCAACAGTGACACACTGAGCAAGAGGGGGTGCCAGTGTTGGCGTGGCCAGTCTGGTGCAATCAAAATCGTCCTTGTTTTGACTTGTTTGATCTTTAACAGTACTTTGGAGGGCACAGACAGAGAAGGAAAGGCATAGACTGATAGGTTTTTCCAGCTGAAGGACAGAGCATCTACTTTCCAGGCTTGTTTGTGGGGAGTCCTTGTACAAACTTTGTCCAATTGATAGTTCTGGGGGGAGGCAAACAGGTCTATATCCGGGCTCCCCCATTTGTTTGTCAACATGTTGAAAATCCTTGGTTCCAGTTTCCACTCGTGTGGGTCCATGAGGTTTCTGCTTAGTCCGTCTGCCAGTGTATTTAGTTTTCCTGGCAGGAATTGAGCTTGTAGATGCACTTGGTAGCTTAAGGCTGTGTTCCACAATGCCATGGCTAGTTTGCAGAGGGGGTAAGACTGTGACCCCTGCTTGTTTATGTACCACATAACAGTGGTGTTGTCCATCTTTACCATTAATTGTCCTGGAAGAATGTGGTCCTTGAAGGCGGTCAGAGCATTCTGTACAGCTAACTTTTCTTTTTGATTGATATGTAGGTGCATTTGACTTGTGTTCCATTTGCCCTGAATGCACTTCCCAACCAGGTGAGCATAGTCTGATCAGTCTGTTAGGGTTTGGGCAGCAGGGGGTAGTGTGAATGGTAGACCCTTGTTTTGGTGGCAGGCCTCTGCCCACCAAAGGAACTCTAGGCGTTGGCAAGGTATGATAGGAATCATTGCTTCTAGATCATGAGAATGTTGACACCATAGGCTGTTTAGATACCAATGTAGTTTCCTCGTATGCAGTCTTGCATATGGAATTAGAAGAATGCAGGAGGCCATGAACCCCAAGGCTTGTAGTATTTGCCTTGCAGATAGCAGGGTTTTTGTGGCCACTTGTTTGAAGTAGGTAGTCAAATGAATTTGTTTCTCTGGCGTGAGGAAAGTCATCTGGGAAGTTGTATTCAAGCTTGCTCCCAGGAATGCAATTTGTTGACAGGGTACCAGGTGTGATTTCTTTTCGTTTATGGTGTACCCCAGACAAGTTAGCACCCTTTGTACGAAGACCAGATGATTCAAAAGTATGTCCTGGCTTTCTGCTTGAATTAGACAATCGTCCAGGTATGGGTATATTTGAATATTTCTTTGCCTGCAAAATGCAATGACTGGAGCTAGGCACTTTGTGAATACCCTGGGTGCAGTAGATAAGCCAAAGGGCAGTGCAGAGAACTGACAGCGCTTGTAGCCCGCTTTGAAGCGTCAGTATCTTCTGCAACATTCCCTGATTGGAATGTGCAAGTATGTTTCCTTTAAATCTAGTATTGCCAGCCAGGCATCTTTGCCTGGCATAGGAAGCAAATGGTGAAGAGTCAGCATCTTGAATTCTGGAATCACCAAAAAGGTGTAGAGTAGACAGGTCCAGGATAGGACGCCATGAATTGTCTTTTCTGGGTACCAGGAAAAGTCTGGAGTACAAACCTTGTCCTTTTTCCTCTTCTGGTACCAAATGAATAGCCCCTATCCTTAAGAGAGAAAGTACTTGCTTTTGGGTCTCTGCCCACTGATTTGGGGGGTAGATCTGGCCACCAGCTTGGTATTGGTAACGTGTGGAAATGAAATCTGTATCCTTGGGACACTATTTAAAACCCATTTGCCCTGGGTAATGAGTTCCCAGTTTTTTGCTTGCAGAGCAATCTTTCTCCCTAAAGGAGCAGTCAGTTGAGAAGTGCTTGGATGTTTTAAAGTTAAGTCATTGAGACAGCTTACCATAGGGGGGAGTTTTATTAGCTCCAGATTTGGAAGAGGAGGCCCCCCACTGCTTAGTCCTGTGTGTACCCTGGGACTGAAGCCTGGGTGCTCTGCTGGATCTGGGTTTGGACTGAAGGTCTGGAAGAGGCAGGAAAGGACCAATTCTTGGAAGGCCATTGCCTACTAAACCTTGAAGGTTGTACTTGTAAGAAATCTTTAACAGTCTGCATAGATTTAGCTTTTTCCTCCATCTTTTTAAGATCTTCTTCTGCCTTGTTGCCAAACAAGCAGTCCTGACTTAAGGGAGCATCCGGTACTTTTGCTTTAACATGATCTGGCAAGGATTGCTCCTTAAGCCAAGCATGCCTTCCAAGTAGGGTTACCACCTGTCCCACTTTGCGAGGGACAGTCCCTCTTTGGGCAGTTGTGTCCTGCAAAATATTGAGAAAAATGGCAAATGTCCTGAGATTTTAGGACAAAAGTATTTTCTATATTGTATGTAATAGTTGTATAAAACAGTTATTCTGTATCTGAAACACCTAAATGTTATACGAAACAGAAGAAACAAAAATGCTACAAGAATAAACTTTTATTCAGGCAAACAACTGAAGTTCTGTCCTTTGTACTGGCCGTGGGTATGTTTTGCCCTGCAAAATCTGATGTTTGTAGCACAAATGTCCCACTTTGGCCATTTGGAAAGGTGGCAACCCTACTTCCAAGTACAGACCCAGTTACAGCAGCCCTGCAAAATGCCTCTAGTGAATCAAAACCACATTGCAAAGTATGCTTGCCAACTTGTTCAGCTGAATGCTGTAAATCCTGTAAATTCTTATTTTCAGCACAATCTGGAATCAACATAATTTTCTGTTTAACTCGTTCACTCTGGAGCAGCTCTGAAAAAGCTGCCTGCTTAATTCCACCATAGGAACAACAGTGCAGACTGAGCTCATTTTCAGAAAATCCATTTCTAATACCATACAGAAAACAAATGTTCATAACTAACTATAAGAGCTAGACTAAAAATGTAAACGCTAAAGTTGTTCAGCAGACACTGACCTTTCCAACCGTGTAAATGTTGACAGTGCATGTCAAAATCATTATTAAATATTTGGCAAGGAATGTTGATATTGTGCATATTTTTTTACCTTTTTGGAAAAAAAATATCTTGGTCAATGTACCATGCAGACCCATACAATTTGAATTTAATTTGTTAGTATGAATGTCAGCTTTAAAATGATACCTTAACCATTACTGTGTGATGCTCCTTTCTTGAGGAGCTTACAGAAATATGATTAATATATTATTTCTCATAACTGATAAATAAACAAAGCATAATATCTCTTCACCTGTAACAGACCGAGCCTCCATATCAGTGAGGAAGTTGTGCATCTGAATATCAGCTTCAAAATGATGCATCATTTGTGTGATCACCATGCTCCCTTGCAAAGATAATGGGCATAATAATGAGAAGTATTGTAAATGTATAATTTTCATAATCATACAAGACTAAAACTGTGATATCTATACATGTGTAAAGAGCACAGACAGTTCTTTTACCATGTTGTAAGGAGTAACACTGTTTTCAAAATGAGGTATTACTTGGCACACTGACATCCTCCCTTGCAAAGTTATTTAGCAAAAAATGATAATTTCTATAACCTAAGTCCGAAACAACCTTTTATAATTGCACATGCGTACAACATACAGGCACAATTCTTTTACCACATTGGAACCATCAATACTGTCTTCAAAATGAGGTATTACTTGGCACATTCAGCTGCTCCCTTGCAAAGTTATTTACCAAAATATGAAAAAAAATCATAATTTCCATAACCTAAGTCCGAAACAAACTATCATATCTGCACGAGTACAACATACAGGCACCATTCTTTTACCATGTTGGAACCATCAATACTGTCTTCAAAATGAGGTATTACTTAGCACATTCTGATGCTCCCTTGCAAACTGTGCTTTCAACAATGAGCTAATGTTTGTACATGTACCAAACAATGTTTAAGAAATCTCCAATTAAATAAAACAAAACAATTAAAATAACAGAAATCTTTACACCATAGTGAATTACTAAATCAATATATACACCAAGTGGGATGAGAAACAGTGTTACATCTGCATATGTGTGCAGCATACAGACACAGTTATAACGAACACTGTCTTAAAAAGGAGGGATCGCTTGGCATAATTACATGGTCTCGATCAAAGTTATTTTACCAAATTATGAAATAAATCATAATTTCCCTACTTAAAGCCCTAAACGAAATATGACAGCTCTACATTTGTCCAGCATACAGACAGTTCTTTTCCCATCCTGTAACTATTACTTAACCTGTTGACATTCCCTGACAAAGTTATTTAGCAAAATATGGAAAAAGTTCAAATTTTCATAACCATGGTCCCAAACAAACTGTCATATCTGGACATGTGCACAGCAAACAGATGCAGCTCTTTGTTATATTGTGCAAGTACTAATACAGTCTTCAAAATGTGCTACAACTTAGCATGCTGACATGTTCCCTGACAAAGATTCACCAAATATAAAACAATATCATAACTTTCATAACCAAAGTCCTAAGGAAATTATGACATCTGTACATTTGTCCAGCATACAGTTCTTTTTCCATCCTGTAAGTAATACTGCCTTCAATGAGATGTGTGTCTTAACTGTCCATGTTTAGGTTCATAACTGTGGTCAGTGTCTCATTAAATTTGTGGATTTCAGGCACACCACAGAGGACGTAAGTCACTAAATATTAATGTACACATTCATATCCTTCAGAAAATACATTCTAGCAGAAATACTGTTATTCCAGTAACTTTCAAAGTTAAAAAAGCACATTTAAAATCTATCCCTGTAATTCCTTGCAAATGTCGAGCATTTCACAGACTTTCCAGATTTTGCATCATATATTTGTTACATTTCTCAAACCTGTACATGTGACAGACAAAACTGGTGTGTGGGGGTGGCTTGCAATAACAAGTAGAGAAAAAAACAAATATAGCATGTGCATTTAGCAATGTGATAATAACTTCTACTTATGTGAATCACACTGACAGCTGCTGAGACTTTTAGCTTAAAAGTGATAATGACAGTGCTACATTGTAACTGCACTTATTGTTAATGTGATAATGACCTACACTGCATTCATACAAGGTATACATGCTGAGACAGGTGATAATTGCTGCATATAACCTGTTGAGTACGCATTCATTATACTACATTGTTATGCAACACAGACTCGGGATCATCAGTAAGGAGAAGGCCTAAGTCATTCAGTCAAATAGTATAACACTTAGATATTTCTGAGCCCTTCCACACATGACTGATAGAGCCGGGAATATTGCCCAAAATATACGGTTGCTCCATGCTGGTACTTTTGTGCAAGTAATAACATTTATATTACTGAGCCAAAACCTGAGTATAATCATAAACAGAAATGACAAAGTCAGAAATATGTAAATAGAAACAGAATAAGACACCGCAGTGAAAAAAGCAGCAATACTGTCCAAAATATGTGGGTGAGCTATGCCAAAAATCAAAATCTTGCTTTTTTCCCACTTTTCTGAGAGTTAAAAAAGTTCAGTTACAGGCTTGCTGTTCCTGAACTGTTTGAAAGTTTCTGTGAGGCCATTTTTGCTTGGGCTGAAGGAGGGTCTCTCTCTGTTGATCAGTGGCAGTGACTAACATTGAGCAGCTTCCCTGCCCCCCGTAGAGGTGGTTACTGACTTGAAACTGTAGTTTTATTGGCCACTAGGGGTCATTTCCATAACTCCTTCATCTTCCTCTCTTAAAACCTAGTTGCCTCGTGGTTTGGGCATCTTTTCAGGCTTGTTGGCTGTTGGTGAAGCACCCTCCAAGAGGAAAAAACGCTGAGAGAAGAAGGGAGCCACTTTTGAGATTTTAAGTATGTTTTCTCTGTTTATTTGCTAAGTTTTTCTGCATAGCTGCCTAGCTTGAGCATTTTCTGGCTTGTTAAACTTGATTTCTGTATTAGTAGCTGTATTTAGAGCACAACCAAAAGCTGTTTGCTGAATTTCCTGTTTGCACTTAATTTTAAATCTTTTTTTCTTAAAACTTGCATATTTTCTGTCCTTGACCTAGCACTCTTGTGTGGGGTCATTTACTGCACTGTTATAACTTGATATTACTTGTGAACCTCTGCTATCTCTATAAAAAACAAACAAAAAAAAAATCTTGCTTTTTCCCACTTTTCTGAGAGTTAAAAAAGTTCAGTTACAGGCTTGCTGTTCCTGAACTGTTTGAAAGTTTCTGTGAGGCCATTTTTGCTTGGGCTGAAGGAGGGTCTCTGTTGATCAGTGGCAGTGACTAACATTGAGCAGCTTCCCTGCCCCCCGTAGAGGTGGTTACTGACTTGAAACTGTAGTTTTATTTTCCCTTTTGGGTCTATTCCTGCTTCTTTCCAGCCCCTGCTATCAAGCACGCTTTAACGTGCTTTAGCCGATGTAGCGGAGTTGCCACTAGAGCAGCATCGGGCAGCGCCGGTTAAACAAGGTTAAACTCTTTCTGGCTCCAGAAAGTCTGTTCTTCAATTTTTCCCTTAGAACTGCTCTGTTAGGAACCTAAACAGTTTACACCTACACTAAAAGTGCAGCACTTGTTCCAAATAGCTTTTCTTCTCAAAAGCTCAGCACTTGTCTTATAAGCATATCCCTTGTCTTATAAGCATTCTCTTTGCAGGTCAAGCACTCCTATATTATACAAATCTCTCACTAGCAAAACCCCCAGGAGTGCCCACGTCCCTGCTAAGCCCACTACTTTTCTGTCTCATACCAACTCATAATTCTTTCTAGCATGTCGAAGGGTCAGATGCTGGCGTCCTCTCCTGCCCAGTTGGTGAATCTGGGAATTCTGAGACAATGTTACAATTGCCTCATGTACACGGACAACCCTCTCCTCCTCCCACGTAACACTAACACTTGTGAGACATGCAGCTATTTAGCCAGACTGGAGGCTGAGCTCTCTCAACTCAGGACTGGCAAGACCAGGCAGGAGGAGAAGGCAACTACACACACCACAATACCAGTCTCACATAACTCAACCACACCACTGAATCAAACACATAAACACACTAAGACATACTCGGAGGCTCTGAGTAAAATTTACCTAAACAGCAGAGGCCTCCAAAGCAGACACCCAAGCAACTGCAAACTCAATACACCACACAAACAACACATAAACAACAAAATCAGTGTGCAAAGCAGTCACTGCCCTTAAGGCCAAATACAACACCAAACATACTTGTCATAGGTGACTCCATAGTCAGACACACTGACGTCCCGCTCACCAGACTGAGTAAGGAGAAGGTCACAGTAAGCTGCCTGTCGGGCGCTAGAATCCGCCACATAACACAAGCACTCAGGTCTCTCAACAGCAGGTACAAGTATGACTCAGTCATTGTCCACGCTGGTGTCAACGACCTGAGACGTACCTCCTTGGACTACATGAAAAGACACATTGAGGAGCTCTCTGATTATGTAGCCCAGGCAGGTATGACCCTGACCTTGAGCAGTATCCTACCTTCACCTAGAATGATGCCACAATACAGTGATAAGATGATCAGCTTTAATAATTGGCTTAAATTCTGGTATCATTCAAAGGGGATCCAATGTCTGTCTGCCTGGGATGACATGCTGGACAAGCCACGCTGCTTCGCAAGGGACGGCTTGCACCTGTCACCCCTAGGCTTCCAGATATTGGCAAAGGCTCTTGCCACCCCCATAGTGCCTTTTTTAGTCTAGGCTCAAATTCTAAACCTACCACCCTAGAACACAAAAAAGTAAAAGAACTAAGGGTAATGCTGCTCAATGCCAGAAGTCTCAATCTCAAGATGCACGCACTCGAGGACCTTCTCAGTATGGAGAACATCGATGTCTGTGCTGTGACTGAAACCTGGTTTAAGGCTCCTGAGAGCACCCCAGCACTATCAGGTTTCACCTGATATCATGCGTTCCGGCCCCAAAATCCGGACACCAAGAAAGGAGGGAGGGTGTTCATATTCATAAAGGACACCCACACCTCAAGGTTGGTGGCAACGCACGATGCATCGGAGACCATCCAGGTGCAATTAACCATAGGCAAGACTGCTCTGCAATTTGTAGCATGTTACAGGCCACCCTCTCAAACTCAGGAACCTCACATGGCCTTCCTGAAAACAATGGAGGGGATAAATGTATCTCCAAACACCATCATACTAGGTGACTTCAACTACCCTAATATAGACTGGGAACACTACTCAAGCCCAAACACTCTAGCCCAAAGGTTCCTGGAGTTCATAAACTCAAATGCCATGGAACAACTAGTCACCATCCCCACAAGAGGAGAAAACATACTTGATTTCATCATCACGAACATGGGATCACAATGTTCAACACCGGAAGTATACCCCTCACTGGTGAGATCAGATCATAAACTAATCTTGCTGGAGGTCCTCATCCCACCCCCACCTGAAATAAAAAAGATCACAGTGAAAAACTTCTCAAAAGCAGACTTCACACTTCTAAAAACTAGTGTGGTCTCCTTTAAGGCCCCTGAGCCAGTGGTAAACATTACTCAAACCGCTGAATCACTTACAAATGCCTTCTACCAGCACCTACAGGACTGCATGGATCAGGCAATCCCAAACAAAACTAAGACTCTTTGTACCAAAGGCAAGCGTCCAGTCTGGTGGACCCCAGCCATAAACAAGCTCTACAACAAAAGGAGGAAGCTACTACAAGATAGAGCAAAATCCTTGAAAGGTAAGACACCTTTGATCATTATAAGTAAAAACTAAGAGCTCTCATAAAATCATCCAAGGCAAATTTTGAGAGAAAAATCGCCAAGGACTCAAAAGACAATCATAAGGCCTTCTTTAGCCATGTTAGAAACCTAGGAGGAAACTCCCAGATATGCTCAGAATTAGTTCAAAATGATGTGAAGATTACTGAACCTACACACATTGCCAACATACTGGCTGACAGGTTCAGTGCAAACTTCTCCCTCCCCCAAAAGGAGAGATATCTATACCAGAGGATTGTAGCCCCCCAAACATCTCCAACGCCCAGGTGAGAAAGTACAGTTTTGTACCTACCATAAATGTAGATGTTCGAAGATCCACATTGCTGCAGTCCTTACTTACTTATGGGGTAGTCCGCTGTCCTCGGTCGGCCCGAATACCAAAGTATTAGGCTGACGTAGGTCATGGGCGCCTAGATATGACATCAGAGCGTCAGGGTATAAAGGGGCATGACCGACGTCATATCCTCAGTCTTTTCTTGCCCCAGATGTCAGAAGGCCAAACCAGAAAGGCCACAGCCAAAAACAGAATACCTCCCAAAAACATGCCCAACAACAACCATCACCTAAAGCATAGCACCAAGTCAAACTACAGAGGGGAAGGAGGGAGGGTAAATTGGACTGCAGCAATGTGGATCTTCGAACATCTACATTTATGGTAGGTACAAAACTGTACTATGTTCTTCATCTCACATTGCTGCAGTCCTTACTTATGGGTAGAATCCCAAAGCAACGGAAAGGGAGGATGGTAAAATCATAAAGCATTAGGGGCCGCTAAAATGCCCTGTAAAATTGCAGTGGCAAATCCAGCCCTAGACTTAGAATAAAGAGGAAGGTGGTAATGTTTAGAAAAGGTATGCACTGAACTCCAAGTAGCTGCCTCCAAAATGTCTTTGTAGCTACCCCCTTATAAAGGCAGAAGTAGCAGTAGCCCTAGTGGAATGAGGCCTGATTCCAGCAGGAATCTCCTTACCATGATGGGAATAACAGAAAGAAATACAAAACCCAATCCATTTAGAAACAGTTTGTTTTGAAACAGGTTTACCCTGTGAACCCAAAGCAAAAGAAACAAACAATTGCTGAGACTGTCTGAACTCCTTGGTTCTGCTCAAATAATAACGCAACTGCCTGTGAATATCCAAAGTATGCAAAAGTTTCTCCCTTTATTTTGGGGTTTGCATAAAAAGTAGGCAAATGAATAGTTTGATTTAAGGCCACACTAGAAACCACTTTAGGCATAAAGGAAGGATTAGTACGTAAAGATACCCTATCCTTATGAAAAATCAGGAAAGGCTCCACTGCCATGAGGGCCTGTAATTCAGAAACCCTTCTTGCAGAGGTAATGGCCAACAAAAAGCAGTTTTCCATGATAAATACTTTAACTCGGCAGTAGCTGCAGGCTCAAAAGGTTGTAGAGTAAGTTTTTCCAACACAAAATTGAGATCCCAAGCAGGAGTAGGAGCTCTACGTGGGGGTCTTATATTCTTTGCCCTCTAAGAAATTGCTTAAACCAAGGATGAGAGAATAAAGGAGGGTCACAATCATAGTGAGCAGAAATGGCTGCAGCATGGACCTTTATTGAGGAGAAAGACAAACCCTTGTCCAATAACTCAGTAAGATATTGAAGAGCAACACTTAAATCAGGTTTGGAAACATCAAAGTCCTTTCCTTTGCTCCAAATAAAAATCTCCTCCATTTATTAGCGTAAACTTTCCTGGTACTAGGCCTCCTGGTCTCCAAAATAACATTCAAAACTTGTTGTGGAAGCTGAGACCCTCCAGAGTCTAAAACAGAATATGCCAGGCTGTTAGATGCAGAGACTGAATCTTGACATTGAGGAAGTGACTGTCCTCTTGTGACAAAGGTGCGGAATCAAAGGCAGAGGCCATGGAGGTTCTCGTACTAAACTCCTCAGTAGTGGGTACCAGTGTTGTCGAGGCCAATCCGTGCTATCAAAATCATGGTTGGCTTGTCTTGTCTGGCCTTCAAAAGTACCTTGGGAAGAAGAGGCAGAGGTGGAAAGGCATATACATGCAGATTGTTCCAACTGAAAGATAGAGCGTCCACCCTCCAAGCTGTGTGATGAAACATTTTTGTGCAAAACTTTGGCAACTGGTAATTTAGTGGAGAAGCGAACAGATCTATGTCTGGAGTTCCCCATAACACTGTCAACTGTTGAAATACATGAGGATCCAATTTCCACTCGTGAGGATCCACTATTTGTCTGCTCAATACATCTGCTAAGGAGTTCTGTGCTCCTGGTAGAAACCTTGCCTGAAGATTGAGATGTAGATTGAGAGCAGTTTCCCCACAGAATCATCGCTTGCCTGCAAAGAGGGTAAGAATGGGTTCCCCCCTGCTTGTTGATGTACCACATGACAGTAGTGCTGTCTGTTTGAATCAACACCTGCCCTGGACGAATTAATCTTTGAAAGCCATCAATGCAAACTGGACTGCTAACATTTCCTTCAAGTTGATATGCAAATGTTGGAGTTTGACAGGCCACGTGTTTTGCACCCATTTTCCATTGAGGTGTGCTCCCCAAGCCTTGTCCGAGGCATCTGTCGTTAGAATCTGACTTGCCTCTGGCCGGGTCACAGAGAGTCCCTTGTTTAGGTGACATTCCTGAGCCCACCACAAAAACTCCTTCTGAATGCAGGGTATTATCTGAATGACAGTGTCTAGATCTTGGCAGTGCTGTGTCCACACATTTTTGAGATACCATTGAAGCTTCCTCATATGCAATTTGGCATTGGGAAGCACCAGAATACAAGATGCCATGAACCCCAAGGCTTGAAGGACTGTCCTTGCAGTCAGCCTGGACCGTAGAGACATTTGCTGGAAATAAAGAGAAAGGCTTCTTTGTTTGTCCGGGGTCAAAAAAGCCATCTGGGAAGCTGTATTCAGTCTCACACCCAGAAAGCACATGTCCTGAGAGGGTACTAGACTGGACTTTGTTTCGTTCACAGAATACCCTAGGCATCTTAACACTGCCATCACATACTGTAGATGAAGAAGTTCGTCCTTTTCTTGTGCAATAATCAGACAGTCGTCCAAATAAGGATAAATCTGTATTCCTCTTAGTCTGAAAAATGCTATCACTGGAGCCAGAACCTTTGTGAACACTCTGGGCAGTAGATAAGCCAAAGGGCAATGCAGAGAACTGATAATGTAAATTTCCAGCCAAAACGCAGGTACCTCCTGCAACTGGGCCTGATAGGAACATGAAGGTAAGCCTCTTTGAGATCCAGAGTAACCATCCAGTGATCTTTTCCCAACAGAGGTAAAAGCTGTTGTAAAGTCAGCATCTTGAACTTTGGAATGTCCAGGTAAGTGTTGAGGATAGATAAATCCAAAATTGGTCTCCACGTGTTTCCTTTCTTTGGAACTAGAAACAGGCGAGAATAAAATCCTAGGCCCACTTCTGACAGAGGAACTGGCTGTATAGCTCCTATTTGAAGAAGTAAAGTAATTTGTCTGTGAGCCTCTATCCTTTGCCGAGGAGGGACGTCTGGCATGCCTTTGAAAGGAGGCATGGTATGGAAATAGAACTTGTAACCTCGGTTTATAATGTCCAATACCCATTTGTCCTGGGTGACTAAATGCCAATTTTGCTTGAAAAGAGCCAACTTTCCTCCCAAAGGAGCTGCCAGACAAGAGGAATCTGGCAGCTGAAAATGCAGGTCATTGGGCCTGTTTACGAAAGGACTGGCCCCTGCCCTCACCAGCAGATTGAGCAGGCGAACTCCATTGTCTCGGCCTGAAGGTACTCTGAGCTCTGTCCCTACCACGCCTAGATCTGCCCCTAGACTGAGAATCAGAAGAAGGGTACGTCCACCCCTCAGTAGGCCAATTTCTACTAAACTTTGGAGGTTGTACCTGCAAAAAATCTTTAACAGTCTGCATAGACTTAGCCTTGTCTTCCATTTTCTTTAAGACTGACTCCACAGGAGGGCCAAACAAAACTTCAGACTGCCAAGGGGCATCCAGAATTCTAGACTTAACATGCTCAGACAAATTCTGATCCTTAAGCCAGGCGTGCCTACGAATAACTGAACCAGTGGCAGCCACCCTAGAAGAAGCCTGTAAAGCATCAAAACCACATTGCAAAGAGTGCTTACCCACCTGTTCAGAAACATGCACTAAATCCTGCAATTCTTTACACTCTATGCCCTCTGCCAAAGCATCCACTTTAGATCTTAGCTGAGAAAGGAGGAAATTCTGATACTTCAACATATGAAACTGGCAGTTCAAAGCTCTCATTGCTAAAGTAGAAGAGGTATACACCTTCTTACCCCATCTATCCAAAGCTCTAGCTTCCTTATCCAGAGGAACCGGATTCTTAACAACAGAGGCTCTAACACCCTTAGGCCCCTGACTAATAGTTTCTGGGTCCGCCCTAGGACTCTTATACAGATATTTATGAGCCTCAGGCACCCTGTAATACCTGTCCGGTTTAACGGGGCAGGAGGCACAGAATCTGGATTAAGGGAAGCCTCCGAGAAAACATCTGAAACAACATCCAAAACCGGAGGTATAGCCAAGGGTCTATGCTGTGGTAAAAACAAGAACTCCCTAAGCCTCTTCCGGGAATCAGAGTAATCCTGTCCCTCCCACTTAAAATGCTCCTTCATGGAATGCAGAGTTTCTGAAAATGAAAAATCCTCTGGAGAAGCAGAAGGAGTGGAATCCTCTGCATCAGAATCAGAATAAGGAGGGAAATCTTGAATGTCCTCAGTAGAAGACTCTGAATCATCTGAGGCCTGCTCCAAACTTTCCAACTCTGGCTCCATCCTGGGCCTCTTATCAGGAGGGGGCATAGAACCTCTAATTAAAGTAATCAAATCCTCTGCCATGTTAAGCATGTGCTTTTTTGGCACAGACCCTGAAGAACCAGAACTGACACCAGAGGAAGGCAAAACAGACCTGCCCTTAGGAGTCTTAGAAACAGTAGCAGAAGGCCTAACCACCTTAGGCATAGAAGGGAGAATAGTAACCTGAGAGGCCCCTTCAGCCTGACCTGCCTCCTGAGGCCACATCTTGTAAAATCAAAGTTTCCCCCTGGGACTCAACAGAAACTTCAGCCGGATCCACCTGTTCAGCTGTAGCTTCTAAAGGTCCCGCGTCCGAAACGGACGAATCATCCTGCCTAGGCTTTAAAGATTTGTCTTTGCGCTTCTTAGTAGAAGCAGGCGTCGGAACATCCGACGGCATATTATAATTACACCTCTTGCCAAAGACTAACCTAGCGCAATCTAACCTCCTTTTTATAGTGCGCTTATTAAACCTAGCACAAAACCGACACCCGACTACGTCGTGCTCCGGTCCCAAACAAAGAATACAAAGCGAGTGGTAATCCCTATGCGGTATCTGTTTCCCACAAGAAATACAATTATTCACTTTTTCTGACATCAGGTAAGTAACTGAGGCAAGAAAAAACAAAAATATTCCCCAACGGGGTACTTAGCCCAACTTGGTATCGGTCTGAAACTCCGAAAACGAAAAATTTCAGAACGCCGAACGGCACTTGCAACGCTGCTTCTGCATCGGACCATGCGGCAAAAAAGACTGGGAATATGACGTCGGTCATGCGCCTTTATACCCTGACGCTCTGATGTCATATCTAGGCGCCCATGACCGACGTCAGCCTAATACTTTGGTATTCGGGCCGACCGAGGACAGCGGACTACCCATAAGTAAGTAAGGACTGCAGCAATGTGAGATGAAGAACATCTGCTCTCTCCAAAGCAAAAAACACAGCATCCATGGGACCGGATGGTGTCCCCGGCTGTGTGCTCCACAAACTCAATGAGGAATTAAACCCGCAGTTAGGACAGCTGTTTAATCTTAGCCTCACCTCAGGATACGTACCCAAGGAGTGGCGCACGGCGACTGTGGTCCCACTTCACAAGGGCGGTGCCTCCACCGACCCTGGAAATTACCGTCCCATTAGCTTGACAAGCCTTATCTGCAAAGCCATGGAGAGGATCATAATGGAACTCATAAATAAAGACATAGGGAACTTGCAGACTTTGGATCCAACCCAGTTTGGCTTTGTCAAAGGCAGATCATGCCTTTTAAACTTGGTTGACTTTTTCGAGACAGTCACCAAGGCCATTGATGAGGGAAAGGCAGTTCATACAGCCTACCTTGACCTGGCAAAGGCCTTCGACACAATACCCCACTCAGGTATCATCAAAAACTCATCAGCTTGAATGTAAACCCATACATCACAAGATGGGTTGCAAACTGGCTAAGTGACAGAACCCACAGGGTCAGAGTTGCTGGAGCCATGTCAGACTCAAAGCCTGTCACAAGTGGTGTCCCACAGGGCTCAGTCCTGGGTCCACTCTTGTTCGGCATCTACTTTTCTGAAGTACAAGCAAATACAGGAGGGTTATGGCTGACAAAGTTTGCAGATGACTGCAAACTGGGCCATAGTCGAAAACACATCTGACACAGATATCCTTCAGAAGGGCCTCACAGAAACGGATAACTGGTGCCAGAGCCATGGCCTAAAGTTAAATGCCAAGAAATGCATAGTCATACCCTTCGGGAAAAACAAGGTTACCCCTAGCTACCATATAGGTGGCAATCCACTGAGCACAGAAGAAGTCATCAGGGATCTGGGGACCCAGGTTGACAGTAGCCTTCGCTTGACACTCATGTTGCTAAAGTAGTTAAGAAAACCTTCTACATTGCCCACCTGATCATGAAGGGATTCACATCTAGATCAAGGGAGGTCACCGTCCCCTGTACTCATCACTCATTAGACCTATGATTGAGTACAATGCCCCATTCGGAATGTATCTGACCCGACACCTGCAGCAGCTGGAAAGGCCCCAAAAGTTCCTCACCAAAAGGATAAAGGGTCTCAAAAATATGTCTTATGCTGCCCGACTAAAAGAACTCCAGCTCTATTCAGTCTCATACCGCTTGCTCAGAGGTGACCTGTGCCTGACATATAAGGCCATGTCAAACCCTGATTTGATGAATATGCTTCACCTCAAAAATCTAGATCCCTCAGAACCACAAGGGCGGAGACTTAAACCTTGACACGGTTATTAATAGAACGTGCTGGAGGGACAGATTCATCACCCAGAGACTCCCTATGCTGTGGAACAAAATCCCGGTACATGTGAGGCAGAGCACCTCGCTGGCCTTGTTCAAGAGGAATCTTGACCAATGGATGGGGGATCGCAGATATACCCCAGGGATTACTTCAGTGTCACTGCTTGACAGAGGCACAGCAAAATAATAGGCATAATTTTATTCAAACTAAAGGGGTGGCGAAAGCCAAATAACTATGGGCTAGGCTTATAAATGCCCTTGGGCAGATAGCCTAGTATGAACCTATGAACCTATGTCACGCAGCCTTTCATCCCACCCAAACATGTTGTGGCAGTCTGACCATGTATGCAGAAGCACGTCCATGATGTACAATGAATTATTTCACCAGGAAACCTACCTATGAGCCTACTACAGTGCCTACATCTGTTTATTTTAATATACATACAAGTACAACTTAATTTAAATGTGCTAGTGGAGCCTTCTCCCCAAGCCTTTGTTGAAAAGTAGTTTTAACGCCCAGATGAAATTTCTTGGTTACAAAAAAAATGGTTTAAGGCTCACTATGCCTTCCTCTGTAGGCATGCACATTCAATTTAAGATGGAATTCCTTGTGATGCATTAACTTTGCAGAAGAAAGAGGTTAAAGGTAAAAATGCAGGGCAAGACTCGCAATGTCCTATCATGGAAATTGAGACAAAGGGGGAACAAAACAAACAGGTGAGGTTTTAGACCAAGTTAAATGAGAAATCTGTAACATTTTTCCAGTACGCAATGAAACAAACCATATGAACCAAAGATTACTACTCTAACTGTAGTCTACCATAACCAGCATCATAGAAAAATAACAAAAAAATGCATCCATATGCACTGTATGGAAATATAAAAAGAGGAAAGGATCAAAAATTAAAAACTAATGTTTGTGTTGTGAGCAAATTGCTCACCCCTCAGATGTGGTGGGAGGAAGGGGGTGACAATGCCAACACAACTGCTAAACTGCTGAACAATCTGGAAGGTTGCACTGTGATGCACAGCTCTGGGGTGTAATGTATAAAATTGTCCTCAATTTTGGGCCTTTGTACCACCATTAAATATGGATTAATTCAAAAATCTTGCAAAAAGACTTTGAAAGGTTTGCTCACAGTAGTTATAGCTCAAATATTGTCACACATGCATTCCAAGATCAAGTTATGGTGTTTTAACAATTTTATCAGTATATAATTTGATTAAGTTATTATTTAATTAAAGTGATTAGTTTTAAGAATGTAAAATCGTACAATGCATGCCATGAATTCATTCTGCTAAAGTCTGCTGTAACAGAAAGAAAGCTCACTGTACAATAAAAACTCCCAGTGTTTCCGTGGTGGTTTGGGTATAATGAAGTTATTTTCCCTTTTTAGCCATGGTGGTGAGGTGGAAACTGTCTTGACATTTGAATGCACAAAACACTGAAATACTACTAATATGAAGTCACAAAACATTGACATATTCTAGCTTACTAATAATCCCATATATCAGCATTTGATGCTGATAAGGAAAGGGTATTTAGTAATATGTGTAGGGAGCTGGCTTAGCATACATGAGTAATGTATGCATTTGACCCTTTCCAAAGTGGATCACTGTTCTCTCCTTCCTCCACCAAACTGAAAAGTATATCCCAGGATCCATCTTGTCTCCTTTGTTTTTCTCCCTTTTTTAATCACCTAACAGTGGACCGCTTGTATCTCAATATCATTCAAAGACAGTTTGCCATGAAAACAGAAGTTGAAGAATGTGTCTTTTTCCTGAATGGATACATACGAATACACTCATAAGGCCATGAAGATAAACTATTTGATCATCCTCCTATAAACCTAATCACAAGCCCTGCAGTATAAATGTAATACACCTAGCCCCCTCCTGGAAATAAACCTGCCTTTCTTTCACTGAACTTGAAACTATCACTGACTTCCTAACCATGATCTCTAACCCTACGTCTAGTAATGCTTATCCAAAACACAGACACCAAAATATACGTTGCAGCTGTTCTCTAAACCCAGAACTTGCCTTCACTCATTAAACCTAATCTCTAGCCTTCTTCCCTGTCCCTAAACCTAAAAGTTAAATTTTCTCCATAGCACTAATCACAAACCATAATCCCTAATGCTAAATACCCCAGTCGCCCGTAATCCTGACTTATCATCCCCTGGTCCTTCCAGCTTGCTTCAAATCCCTCTTCATGGCTGCCACACTTACTTCTCTACCCCCCAAAAAAAGAAAGAAAATAAAGGGAATATCTTCAAAACAGGAGAGTCCAAAAATAAAAAAAAAGAAAGAAATTAAAACTTTTACCACAGAATCTGTTAGCAGATTATCTCCACCAAAAAGCTGATAAGACATGAAACTAGGTTTTTGAATTGTTTTAAACAAATGTTCATAAAGTACAGTTTTGTACCTACCATAAATGTAGATGTTCGAGTGTACACCCTGCTGGAGTCATCACACTTGTGTTATCTTGTCGTCAGGCGGTCCCGCAGTCGGCCTGAATTCCAATGTCTTGTTCCGGCGTTGGTTGCTGTCGCTTCTTCCCTGACGTCAGTGCGCCAGGGGTATATCTGATGCATCAGACGCCATTTTCTCCAGTTTTTCTTGCCCCAGATGTCAGGTGCCCCCAAAAAGGTGGTCAGTAATTAGTACCAATCTAGTAAATTTAGCACAAACACAACATCCCTCCAGCTATAAGCAAATACATCAGAAAGGTATTATAAAGATTTAGTTAGTTAGTCGGAGGGGATGGAGGGAGGGTAACCTGGACTGCAGCAGGGTGTACACTCGAACATCTACATTTATGGTAGGTACAAAACTGTACTATGTTCATCGTGTTACCCTGCTGCAGTCATCACACTTGGGTAGAATCCCAAAGCTAAGGATGGGAGGAGGAGTCAAAGAGGGTTAGAGGAGGCTAGAAGGCCCTGCAGAACTGCAGTGGCGAAGCCAGCCCTAGTCTTAGAGTAAAGTGGTAAGTGGTAGTGTTTGGTGAAGGTGTGTACTGAACTCCAAGTTGCAGCTTCCAAAATATCCTTGGTTGGCACCCCCTGAGGAAGGCTGTAGATGTAGCTGCTGCCCTGGTAGAGTGGGGCCTTATGGTAGCAGGGACTGGTTTTCCATGATGGGTATAGCAAAAACGAATGCAATATCCTATCCATTTGGAAATGGTCTGTTTTGATATAGCCTTCCCTTGTGAAGCTGCAGCATAGGATACAAAGAGCGGTCAGATTTTCTGAAAACCTTAGTTTTATTCAAGTAGTAACGAAGTTGCCTGTGAATGTCCAAGGAATGCAGGAGTCTTTCTCCTTTGTTCTGTGGATTTGGAAAGAAGGTGGGTAAGTGGATGGTTTGATTTAAAGCCACACTGGATACCACCTTAGGCATGAAGGAAGGATTAGTTCATAGAAAAACTCTGTCTTGATGGAAAATGAGGAAAGGTTCCACTGCCATTAGTGCCTGAAGCTCTGAGGCTCTCCTGGCTGAAGGTATTGCTAGCAGCAGGGCAGTCTTCCATGATATAAACTTTAGATCAGCAGAGAAAGCTGGTTCAAAGGGAGGTAGCGTAAGCTTTTCCAGAACAAAGTTGAGGTCCCAGGTTGGTGTAGGTGCTCTCCTGGGGGGCCTAATGTTTTTTGCCCCTCTGAGGAACTGCCTTAGATGTGGATGTGAAAATAAGGGTGGATCCGTGTTGTAGTGGTCTGAAATAGCTGAGGCGTGGATTTTAATACATGAAAAAGAAAGTCCTTTGTGCAATATCTCAGTTAAATACTGTAGAATCTGAGGCTGCAGGTAATTTTGGCCTTTAGCTTGATTCCAGGCGCAAAAACTTTTCCATTTATCCGAGTATGCCTTCCTGGTGCTGGGCCTCCTAGCTTCCAGAATAACATCCTTAACTGTTTGAGGAAGAGGAGCTGGCTGGATGCTTAGGTGATTTGCCATGCAGCCAAATTTAAGGTTTTGAGCTGGCTGTGGAGAATCTGATTGTCTTGCTGTGTGAGCAAATGGGCAATTTGTGGTAAAGTCCAAGGTGGGCCCTGGGCCATATTCCTTAATAGTGGGTACCAGTGCTGGCGTGGCCAGTCTGGTGCTATGAGCATCATTCGTGGTCTCTCCTTTCTGACGTTCAGAAGCACCTTTGAGAGAAGGGGCAATGGAGGGAAGGCACATACTGTCAGGTTTTTCCAACTGAATGAGAGTGCGTCCACTTTCCAAGCTTGATGGTGAAGTGTCCTTGTAAAAATTTTGTTAGCTGATAGTTTTGGGGGCTGGCAAACAGGTCTATGTCTGGGTGGCCCCATTTTTGAGTTATCATTGCAAATACTTGTGAATCCAGTTTCCACTCGTGGGGATCCATGATGTTTCTGCTGAGGTCATCTGCCAATGTGTTCTTTTTTCCTGGCAGGAATTGAGCTTGTAGCTGAACTTGGTAAGCCAGTGCTGTGTTCCACAAGGTCATTGCTTGCCTGCATAGAGGGTAGGAGTGTCTACCCCCTTGTTTATGTACCACATTACTGTGGTGTTGTCCGTCCTTATTGTAAGCTGTCCTGGATGTAAGAGGTTCTTGAAGGCTGTCAGAGCATTCTGTACAGCTAGCATCTCTTTTTGATTGATGTGCATATTCCTTTGATCTGCAGTCCATATGCCTTGAGCGCACTGTCCTGCCATGTGTGCCCCCCAGGCATAGTCCGATGCATCTGTTGTCATAGTTTGCCTGGCTGGGGGCAAGGTGAAAGGCTGACCCTTGTTGAGGTGACATGCCTGTGACCACCATAGAAACTCTTGTTGAAGGTAGGGAATGAGAGATATTATGTCCAAGTTGTGGCTGTGTTGAGACCATACGCTTTTTAGGTACCACTGTAATTTCCTCATATGCAGCTTTGCAAATGGTATTAGTAGTATGCAAGATGCCATGAAGCCCAAGGCATGCAGAATTTTTCTTGCAGGGAGTTGGGTCTTTGTTGCCATTGTTTTGAAATATTGAGTCAGTTGTAGTTTGTCTGGCGTCAGATAAGCCTTCTGGGCTGTTGTATTCAAGCTGGCACCCAGGAATGTCATATTTTGTGAGGGTACTAGTTTTGATTTCTTTTCGTTTACTGTGTACCCTAGGCAACTTAGAAGATGTTTTACAAAAGCCAGATGTTGTAAGAGGATGTCCTTGCTTTCTGCTTGGATGAGGCAGTCGTCCAGGTGTGGGTATATTTGAATTCCTCTTTGTCTGCAGTATGCAATTACTGGTGCCAGGCATTTTGTGAAAACCCTGGGCGCAGTGGATAAGCCAAAGGGCAGTGCAGAGAATTGGTAATGGGTTGAACCTGCAATGAAACGGAGGTATCTTCTGCAATTTTGTCTGATAGGGACATGCAGGTATGCCTCCTTGAGGTCCAACGTTACTAGCGATACTTTCTTGCCCAACATGGGAAGAAGCTGCTGTAGTGTTAGCATCTTGAATTTTGTACTTGTAAGAAGGTGTTTAGAACTGAAAGGTCCAGAATTGGTCTCCAGGCATTGTCCTTTCTAGAAAGAGTCTTGAGTAAAATCCTTGGCCTTGCTCCCGTGTAGGTACCAGTTGAATGGCTCTCATGTCCATGAGAGCTGTAATTTGTTTTTGTGCCTCTGCCCATTGATTTTGTGGCAGGTTTGGCATTCCTCTTTTCATTGGCAAGGTGTGGAAATGGAATCTGTATCCTTGTGAAATTATGTCTAGGACCCATTTGTCCTTTGTGACGATGTGCCAGTTGTCTGGGAAAAGTGCTAATTTTCCTCCCAAAGGAGCTGCCAAGAGAGTCTTGCTTGGCCATATGAGGTTTAAGTCATTGAGTTTGCCTTCTAGTAGTTTGGGGCCTGTCTTCTCCTCCCTTTTGTGTTGCAGTGCCCTATTGTCGAGGTTTGTAGAGGATTTGTGGTTGTCCTCTGCCTCTTGGGCGTCTGTATTTACCCCTCTGTGGTCTGTCAGTAGCTGGAAAGGACCAATTTTTTGTTGGCCAATTTCTGCTAAAGCAAGGGGGCTGAACCTGTAGAAAATCTTTGACCGTCTGCATAGATTTTGCCTTATCCTCCATTTTCTTTAAGACTTCTTCTGCTTTAACTCCAAATAGGACATCCTGCTGTAAGGAGGCATCTAGAAGCTTTGCTTTAACATGATCAGACAGAGTTTGTTCCTTTAACCAAGCATGCCTACGTATAACAGACCCAGTAACAGCTGCTCTACAGGAAGCCTCCAAAGAATCAAATCCACATTGTAAAGTATGTTTGCCCACCTGTTCAGCTGCATGCAACAGATCCTGCATTTCTTTCAATTCAGACTGTTGAGGGAGTGTGCTCATTTTTTGTCTTATTTGAGACATTAGAAATTGCTGGTATTTTAGCATGTGAAATTGACAATTTAGTGCTCTCATAGCTAGCGTGGCTGAGGTGCAAACCTTTTTCCCCCCACCTGTCTAGTGCTCTGGAGTCCCTTTCAGAGGGTACAGGATTTTTCGCCATAGAAGCCTTAGCCCCTTTGGGACCCTGGGAGATAGTCTCTGGATCAGCAACAGGGCTTTTATAAAGGAATTTGTGGGAGTCAGGCACTCTATATCTGTCTGGTTTGGCTGGAGCAGGAGGCAGAGAATCTGGATTTAAACTAGATTCTAAGTAAACATCATCCACAATGTCTAAAACTGGGGGGATAGTAAGAGGTCTGTGCTGGGGGAGTAAAAGAAACTCTGAGCCTTCTCTTTGAGTCAAAGTAGTCCTGACCTTCCCAGTGAAAATGTTCCCTCATAGTGTGTAAAGTTTCCCCAAAGGAGTAGTCTTCAGGGGGAGAAGCAGAGGGAATGGAATCCTCAGCATCAGAATCTTCATAAGGGGAAAAGGAGTAACCTTGGTCCTCAGAGGAGCCTGAGGAAATAGACACTTGATCAGAGGAGGCATAATCTTCCTCTTGTCTAGGCCTTTTGTCGGGGGGGGGGGTTGGGAACCCCTGATTAAAGAGATCAAATCTTCAGCCATTTTAAGCATCTGTTTCTTAGGCATGGGGCCTTGAAGTGGAGACTGAAGTGCAGTCTTTTTTAGTTTAATAGGAGTCTTAAGCTTAGGATACGTTTTTATAGTGAGCGTCGTCGGTCTGAAGACACCTTCAGAAACCAAAGGTGTTTCTGCAGCACAGACATCTCTTTCTGCAATGTCGTCGGTAGGGGCTAGAAAAAATGGCTGTCTGCCTAGCACTGTCCGCCAAAGGCTCCGAAGTGGTCTCGGGTTCCAATTCTGCGGTAGCCAGGGGCTGCGTAGGAGCCTCACTGAAAACCGGAGATCCGGAGACCGGCCCAGCCGAGGCCTTGGAGTCTGGCTTGGGTCTAGGCTGCCTATCCTTATCCTTGCGTTTTCTGTGCACGCCGGTAGTCGGTTGCTCCGACGGCATTGTATAGTTAAATTTTCTACCGAAGTAGTGTCGAGCGAAATCAAAGCGTCTTTTTATAGTACGCTTACTGAACCTAGCACAAAAGCGACAACCAGTGACGTCGTGGTCTGGGCCTAGGCAAGGTATACAAAAAGAATGAAAACCCTTATGAGATATTTGCTTCCCACAAGAAATACAATTGTTAACTTTTTCTGACATCGGTCTGAGGCAAGAAAAGTTTCCCCAACGGGGTACTTAGCTTTATTGAAGACTTCGGATCTGAAATTCAGCTTCGAAAATCTCAGGAGTCGGCCGACCGGCACTTGCGAACTGCTTCTGCTTCGGGCACCGCGCGGCAAGAAAGACTGGAGAAAATGGCGTCAGATGCATCAGATATACCCCTGGCGCACTGACGTCAGGGAAGAAGTGACAGCAACCGACGCCGGACCAAGACTTTGGAATTCAGGCCGACTGCGGGACCGCCTGACGACAAGATAACCCAAGTGTGATGACTGCAGCAGGGTAACACGATGAACATCTTCACACCCTTACTATTTCATGTTCAAATTTTCGGCATACTATGACCCAGCATAATTAATTTCTGAAACTAAATTTCAGAAACTTGGATCAAACAATTTTTAAGACAGTGATAATGAAAATATAACAATAAAAACAGTAACATTGTAGTAAAGGGACTAAATATCGTAGCACCAGTAATGAAAGTATAGGAATGCTTGAACAGAGCTCTTCTACTTTTGTAACATATTAGTCAAACTGTAAAGTAAAAATAAAAGAGTATATTTAGGAAAACACTTTACAATTAATCAGTTAACAGTCAGCCAATCAGAATAGCTACGTTCAGTGTAGAGACCAAAGTTAAGGGTTCAGATTTAAAAATGCAGACAAGTCCTTCAAATCGTAACACATCATAGATGTTTTGCAATGTCTATAATGTGTGAATACTGACTCCATTATGTAAGCTTCTAACAGAGAAAACAGTGTGAATAAATTTTTTAAAAAAACACAGGGCTTGATAGTATGTCTCAGAAATGCTCCTGCAATCTTAGGTGTAATTATTTATTACCACTTCAATGCTTACCAGTGTTAAAAATATTGACATTAACCAAATGGATATATGCACTCTTTGGATTTTCAATATCGCAGCTGTGTTTCACCCTCTCATTGCACTACACAACTGCCGTTGAGAACAGTGAACTGCTATAAACTGCACAACTACCTACTCTAGATCGCACAAACTTGCAGAAGAGGTAGGAAGTGAGGGAAAATGCACAACTGACCTTCTCTCTATTCGCCGACGTGGTAAGACACCAGTGATTTCCAAACTGACAAGCGACAAACAGTAAATAAAAATTTCCCTCAGTCAGCTTTTGCATAACCTACTCTCCGCTCACACACACACCTAACAACCATGTGCCCTTTGCTTGCTACCTCACTCTTTTTAACTGCTGTCACTTCTGCTTAGAGATCACCTTGTCTTGTGGCTGTCCCTCAGCATATTAAAAAAAAAAAGTAGTTCAGTACAGACAAGATACAAGGTGTAAAACCTGTCATAGTTCAGTACAGACAAGATACAAGGTGTAAAACCTGTCATACATTACACCTGGCACAGTATTTCTTTCAAAGTTGAATGCATTGGGAAGGCGGCTTAATAATTACTGCTTGGATTCCTTTTCTTTTTTTTTTTTTTTTTCGGAATCACACCTCTAAGTGAGAAAGCAGGTTGATTTGCAACTTTTCTTATTACAGTTTATGGCTGGTAATACATGAACAGGTTTTAGCTATTAGATAAACTCCAAGGTTTTCAAGAGTGCTCGGAAGTTATTTTAAAAAAAAGGTATGTAATGAAAACCATCTTACCATAATGAGGACTTGGGCAGGCTCGGTCGTGGAAATTGGCGGCTGAAGTTAGGGTCTTCTCAGGAATGCACTTGGATCTTGTTGCAGCTTTCTAATGGTATGGGAACGGCTCGATAAATAGAGGAATACAGTAGATAATTCCACAAAATGCAGAAAAAGAAAGGGAATATCTACTGTACTACCCTCTATTTATTTGGACAGAATGGGGGGATGGGGGGCTGGGAAGGCAAAGAGGGTGCAGCATGGTTGACCCCAGTGGTCAAAAATCTGCTTCACCACTGTAGGATTGAGGGACCACTCGTGAGGACTCAAGATGATCTGCTGAGTTTGTCGGCCTACATGTTGAGTCCCCAGGTATATGCATGCAAGAAGGAAGTGCACAAGGACATGACCCATTCCCACACTCTCACTGCCTCTCTGCACAAAGGATGAGATAGTGTTCCCCCCTATTTGTTGAGATACCAGACCACAGCCATACTGTCCGTCTGAAATGCAATCGTCCCCAGAGGGAGGCAGTCCTGAATAGTTTGCAACAATAGAAGAACTGCTCTCATCTCTAGGAAGTTTATGTGCAACTTGGACTCCATGGAGACAACGCACCTTGGACAGTCTTCCAATGGAAATGCCCCCCCACCCCACAACAGGGAAGTGTCCATGGTCGTCGTGGCTTTGGGTGGAGGAAATGAAAATGGCCTGCCAAGAATGAGACCCTGACACAGAAGCCACCGAAGAATATGTCGTCTGCACACAGGTGTCAGCTTTATGGGCATGGACATGGGTTGAGAGAGAGCCAACCACTGAACTGTTAAGGTCCACTGTAACACATGCATGTGGTACCTTGCCAGGAGAACGAGTTGAATGGTCGAGGCCATGGATCCAAGGGTTCGAAGAAACAAGTGAACCGGGGGAAACAACAGGTTTAAGATTTGCATTCCCTGTTCTCGGATCAACTGAACCCTGCATAGAGATAAAGCTGCAATCTCTGAGACGGAGTCTAATAATACTCCTATGAACTCCAACTGTTGTGTGGGGACCAGACTGGATTTTGAAAGGGTGACAGTAATCTCCATATAATCGAAGTGGGGAAGAACATAATGGATTGCTTTGTAGCAGTCAATGCCTCAAAGGTGCCATAAGGAGCCAATCGTCGAGGTAAGGAAAGACATGAAACCCCTGCAGCCACGGGTGAGCCGCTACCATGCCATACATTTGGTAAACACTTGGGGGGGGGGGGGGCTGTGGTGAGACCGAAGGATAGGGCACTGAACTGGTAATGATCGGCTCCTAGCTGAAAGTGAGAATGTCTCCTGGAGTGCCTTGTCTATCTGGATGTGATAGTACACATCCTGGAGATCTATGGAGCACATCCAATTGTCCTTCCATAAGAGAGGCAGAATGGACTGAGCAGTCACCATCCAGCACTTGGGACGTTTTGACTGAAAGATTGAGCTTGCTGAGATCCTAAACAGGATGCAGGTCCCCAGTCTTTTTTGGCACTAAAAAGAAGCAAGAATAAGTACCAGATCCTCTTCATCCTGCTGGGACCACTTGGATGGCTCTTTTTTTGAAGAAATTGTTGAACTTCTTTGAAGGCCAACTCTCTCTGACTGGGTGGAATGTCGGGGAGGTAACTTCTTATGGGACGGGGTTCCAAAAAGAGAAAGAAATAACACCCAGAAAAAATGTTAAACACCCATTGATCGAAGGTAATATTTGTCCAGGTTAGTGGGTGCAGGGAAATGCAACCTCCAACTGCCTCCAGCGCAGAGCACTTGGGCAACACCTCAGGAGCACAGATAGGGCTGCTCAGAGGAGGGTTCCCTGGAGCCCTGATTTTGTGGACACACCCCTGCCTCTAGGGCAGCAGCCATTGAAACCTCTCCCTCTGCATCTGGAGGAGGAATCATCAAGAGCATCCTGGATGGGAAACTGATTTCCAGAACCACATCTTCCTAGTTCCTTGCTGGGTCTTAGAGAAGGACCTCTGAGGAGTAGAAAGCTTGAACCTGACTGGAGACAAAGTCTTCCCTTCCTGCTCACCGCTGGTCAAAGTGTCCTTCACGGAAGGACCAAAAAGGGTAGAGCCATCAAAGGGAGCATTGGTAAAGGACACTTTGAAGGGTTCCGCAAACCCGCATAAATGTAACCAACCATGACGCCTCATAAGAATGCTGGTACCTGCTGCTCGAGAGGTAGCTTCAACAGCATTGGAAATTAGCCTCATCAAGGAGTTTGCAAGGGACGTCAGAGAACAGAGCTTGACAGAAACCTTTTTAAAGGTTTTAAAGCTGGCAATAACTCTGTAATGGAAGTGGAAAGTTCTTGGAAGAAATCTCTTTGGAGACAGGTAAAGTGAGCTAAGTAATTAACTGCCCTCAGTCCAAAGGTAGCTGAGGTGTACACACGCTTCCCAAGACAGTCTATCGCCCAGGACTCCCTTTTCGGGGAATGGACTGTGGAGCTCTGCTCTGCCAGCTCCTTCTTGGTGGCAGTGGCAACCACGATGGTATTGACCAAACTCCTTTGCTCCAGAAAGGACGGTCCATAGGTGGTTCAGAAGTATTTGTCTGCTCTATTTGAGACTGGCTCCACAGTGTTGGGCTCCTAGGCCCTGCTGGCGATCAAATCTGCAAAGTTGCATTACTGCATCCAATGCCTGAACCGGCTGCTCATGAGATACAGTACAGTTTTGTACCTACCATAAATGTAGATGTTTGAGTGCCAATACAGCTGCAGTAATCACAGATGGGTTTTCAGCCGTCAGGCGGTCCCTCGGTCGGCCGAATTCCAAAGTCTTGGTCCGGCGTCGGTTGTCGTCGCTTACTCTTCTGACGTCAGTAAGGCCAGAGTATATAAGACACAGCCGACGCCATGTTCTTCAGTCTTTCTTGCCCCAGATGTCAGGTGCCCCCAAAAGGAAGGCAATACATAAATAAGGCTTATCTACATATGCAGGCAATGCAATGTAATGCAAAATCAGTGTAAGCAAGCAAATAAAACATAGCAGGATAACCCAGTCAGGTGGTATGAAGAGGTTGTTAGGCCCCATGCCTTTACCAAGTGGGGAAGGAGTGAGGAAACCTGTACTGCAGCTGTATTAGCACTCGAACATCTACATTTATGGTAGGTACAAAACTGTACTATGTTCATCGTGCATACAGCTGCAGTAATCACAGATGGGTAGAGTCCCAAAGCTATGCATAGGGTGGTAGGTACTATGAGGAACTGGGTTGAGCCAGAATGCCCTGCAAAACAGCAGTGGCAAAGCCTGCTCTTGTTCTGGAATATAAGGGTAGGTGGTAGTGTTTTGTGAAGGTATGTACAGAACTCCAAGTGGCTGCCTCCAAAATATCCTTAGTAGGAACGCCTCTGAGGAAGGCTGTACAAGTGGCTGTGGCCCTGGTGGAGTGAGATCTGATACCAGTAGGGACAGATTTCCCATGATAGGAATAACAAAACCGTATGCAGTGGCCAATCCACTTGGAAATGGTCTGTTTGGTAACTGGTTTCCCTTGAGCCCCTACGGCATAGGACACAAAAAGTTGTTCTGATTTCCTGAAGGACTTTGTTCTGCCCAAATAATAACGTAGCTGCCTATGGATGTCTAAAGTGTGAAGCAGCCTCTCCCCTTTGTTTTGAGGGTTAGGATAAAAGGTAGGTAGGTGTATGGCTTGATTTAAGGCTACCCTGGATACCACTTTTGGCATAAAAGATGCGTTGGTACGAAGGGAAACCCTGTCCTGATGGAAGATGAGGAAGGGCTGCACCGCCATGAGGGCCTGTAGTTCAGAAACC
Organism: Protopterus annectens; assembly: GCF_019279795.1. Classification (NCBI taxonomy): domain Eukaryota; kingdom Metazoa; phylum Chordata; order Ceratodontiformes; family Protopteridae; genus Protopterus; species Protopterus annectens. Next base: position 440,825,195 of record NC_056732.1, on the reverse strand, counting down.
CTACGAGCTGAAGTGATGGCCAGAAGGAAAGCTGTTTTCCAGGACAAATGTTGCAGATCTGTTGAGGCAGCAGGTTCAAAGGGAGGCAATGTTAATTTTTCTAGTATGTAATTAAGGTCCCAGGCTGGTACTGGTTGCTTCCTTGGAGGTCTTATATTCTTAGCCCCTCTGAGGGACTGTCGTAAGAGTGGGTGAGAGAATAAAGGAGGATCAGTGTTGAATTCTGCAGAAATGGCTGAGGCATGTATTTTTATGGAAGAAAATGAAAGTCCACTGTTCAGCAGTTCAGCTAGGTACTGTAAAACCTGAGGCAAGTTCAATTTTCTAGGGTCCTGGCCTCTTTTCTCATTCCAACAGCAAAACCGCTTCCATTTTGCAGAGTAAGCTTTTCTAGTAGATGGTCTTCTGGCCTCCAAAATGACATCCTGCACCTCCTTGGAGAGTAGGGACTGTTGTGGTGTCAAGGAATTTTCCATGCAGCGAGGTTGAGTGTTTTCAGCTGACTGAAGAGTTTTGTAGCTGTTCTGAGTCAGTAGGAGAGGCATTAGAGGCAGGGACCAGGGAGGAGTATGTGTTAGGCTCCTCAGGAGTGGATACCAGTGTTGCCTTGGCCAATCTGGAGCAATCAGTATCATCCTCGGTTTGTCTGTTCTTGCTTTCAAAAGCACCTTGGGCAGAAGGGGCAGAGGTGGGAATGCATAAACTGTCCATGCTGTCCAACTGAATGAAAGGCGTCCACTTTCCAGGCCTTTGGATGAAAGGTCCTTGAACAAAACTTTTCAGTTGATAGTTCCTGTGGGAGGCAAAAGATCTATGTCTGGCCTCCCCACGCTTGGATTATCTCTGTAAACACCTGAGGATGTAACTTCCATTCGTGTGGATCTGTCATATTTCTGCTTAGAGTGTCTGCCAGTGTGTTTTCCAGTCCTGGCAAGTATTGTGCTTGAAGTTCGATTTGTCTTTCCAGAGCCAAGTTCCAAAGAGTCATGGCTAGTCTGCACAAGGGGTATGAATGTGTTCCTCCTTGTTTGTTTATGTACCACATTACTGTGGTGTTGTCTGTTCTTATCAGTAATTGTCCTGGATGCAGGAAGTCCTTGAAAGCTGTAATTGCATTTATCACTGCTAGCATTTCTTTTTGATTGATGTGAAGGTGCTTTTCCTTTTGGGACCATCTGCCCTGAATGCACCTGTCCTTCATGTGCGCCCCCCCAGGCGTAATCTGAGGCGTCTGTGGTTATGACTTGTTTTGCTTGAGGCTTGCAGAATGGAAGGCCTGTGTTTACTTGACATGCTTGGGCCCACCATAGAAATTCCTTTTGCAAACATGGAATTATTGGTATAATTGCTTCCAAACTGTGACTGTGTTGAGACCATAGATTTTTTAGGTACCATTGAAGTTTCTTCATATGCAGCTTTGCACATGGGATTAGCAGAATGCAAGATGCCATGAATCCCAGAGCCTGCAGGATTTTCCTTGCAGTAAGCCTGGTACTTTTGCTAGTGTTTCGAAGTACTGAGATAGTTGCCCTTGTTTATCTGGCGTAAGATATGCCATCTGGGTGTTTGTGTCCAAGTTGGCACCCAGGAAGGTTATTTTCTGAGATGGTGTTAGTCTTGATTTCTCCTTGTTGATGGTATATCCCAGAGAAAGCAGTAACCGTGTCACATAAGCCAGATGTTCCAGTAGTATGCGTTTGCTGTCCGCTTGGATCAGGCAGTCGTCCAGATAAGGGTAAATTTGTATCCCTTGAAGTCTGCAGTAGGCAATCACTGATGCCAGGCACTTTGTGACTACTCTGGGTGCAGTAGATAAGCCAAAGGGCAATGCAGAGAATTGATAGTGGATTGAACCTGCAAGAAATCTGAGGTATCTTCTGCAGCTTTGTCTGATTGGGACATGCAGGTATGCCTCCTTGAGGTCCAATGTTACCAGCCAAAACTCCTTGCCCAGCATGGGAAGAAGTTGCTGTAATGTGAGCATCTTGAATTTTGGCACTGGTAGGAATGTGTTTAGGATGGATAAGTCCAAAATGGGTCTCCAGTCGGTTCCTTTTCTTGGTACCAGAAAAAGTCTTGAATAAAAACCTTGACCTTGTTGGAGTGTAGGTACCTTTTGTATAGCTCTCATGTTTAGGAGCTTTGAAATTTGCAGTTGTGCCTCTGCCCTTTGATTTTGTGGCAGGTTTGGCATGCCTCTCATTTTGGAAGAGTGTGAAATTGAAATTTGTAGCCTCTGTTTATAATGTCCAGTATCCATTTGTCTGTTGTGACAATATGCCAATTGTTTGCAAATAATGATAGTTTCCCTCCCAAAGGCGCTGTCAGCTGAGACTTGCTTGGCATGGAAATGAGGAGTCATTGGGTTTGCTTCCTGTATTGTTGTGCACTGTCTTCACCACCTCTTGGTGCTGGAGATTGCCATTGTCTGCCTCTATATGATCCTTGTGATTGCCCTCTGCCCCTTGTGCGTCTGTATCTGCCTCTTTGGGGCTTGTCAGTGGCTGGAAAGGACCAGTTTTTTGAAGGCCAATTTCTGCTAAAAGCGTGGTGGTTGGACCTGTAAGAAAGCCTTGACAGTTTGCATAGATTTGGCTTTTTCTTCCATTTTCCGTAGTATGCCCTCAGCATTAGTACCAAATAATACATCCTTTTGTAAAGGAGCATCAAGAAGTTTAGCTTTCGCATGATCAGGTAAATTTTGTTCCCTAAGCCAGGCATGCCTGCGAATGACTGATCCTGTGGCAGCCGCTCTACTGGAAGCCTCTAGGGCATCATAACCACATTGTAAGGTGTGTTTACCCACTTGCTCCGCACTATGCATCATATCCTGTAACTCTTTTAAATCTGGTTGTTCAGGTTGAGACATTTTGTTCCTTAATTGTGATAACAGGTACTGTTGATATTTAATCATATGAAACTTGACAGTTTAAGGCCCTCATGGCTAGGGTGGCCGAGGTATATACCTTTTTACCCCACCTTTCTAGAGATCTGGATTCGCTTTCTGCAGGGAGTGGATTCTTGGCAGTGGAGGCCTTTAATCCCTTGGGGCCTTGTGAAATGGTTTCAGGGTCAGCATTATGGCCTTTGTAGAGAAATTGGTGAGAGCTGGGTACTCTGTAATACCTATCAGGTTTTACTGGTGCAGGAGGCAGAGAATCAGGGTTAAGGCAAGCCTCCGAATAGACATCATCCAGTACATCCAAAACAGGGGGAATAGCCAGAGGTCTGTGCTGTGGTAACCAAAGAAATTCCCTAAGTCTTTTCTTGGAATCTGAAAAGTCTTGGCCTTCCCAATGGAAGTGTTCCCTCAAAGTGTGCAAGGTTTCCCCAAAGAAAAATCCTCAGGAGGGATACAGAAGGAATGGACTGTTCTGCATCCGAATCCTCAAAGGGGAGTAAGAGTGTTCCTCTGCATCAGAATGTTCTGATAAAATGGATCCCTGATCAGAAGAGGGAGATTCTTCCTCCACTCTGGGTCTCTTGTCACGAGGGGGCTGAGAACCTCTGATAAGAGTAATTAAATCCTCAGCCATTTTAAGCATCTGTTTCTTAGGCATGGGTCCAGGAGATGGGCCCTGTGCAACAGGCCTCGTGGGATGCCTGGCTGCTTTGGATTTAGTAAAAGCCTTTATTGAAAAAGAAGATGAGGGCCTAAATACACCATGGGTGGAGGTGGACCTGTCCACATTAGTAGGCTCGACATTAGCAGGGGCTTCGGTTGTAGTCTGGGAAAGGACAGAGGACCCAGCGGTCTCGGGTACAGAGAACACCGCCAAAGGAGTGTCGTCGGTAGTCAGGGACTGCAAAGGCGTCTCGCTGAGAACCGGACCACGTGTAGCCTGTTTTGGCGTGGTGTCGGCGGAGACCACGGGTCTCGCGTGTCGGTCCTTTTCCTTGCGTTTTTTGGACAAAACGGTAGTCGGAGTGTCCGACGACATCTTATAATCAAAAGCTTTACCAAGGTAGTGTTGGGCGAACTCCGCCCGACGCTTGATAGTGCGTTTATTGAAGGTAGCGCAAAAGCGACAGCCCGAGACATCGTGGTCTGGGCCCAAACAAGGTATGCAACGGGAATGGAAATCCTTATGCGGTATTTGCTTTCCACAAGAAATACAATTAACTTTTTTCTGACATCGGTCTGAGGCAAGAAAAGTTTCCCCAACGGGGTACTTAGCTTTAAAGAAGACTTCGGTTCCAATTTTTTCGTAATTCAGGAGCTGGCCGACCGGCACTTGCGAACTGCTTCTGCTTCGGGCACCGCGCTGCAAAAAAGACTGAAGAACATGGCGTCGGCTGTGTCTTATATACTCTGGCCTTACTGACGTCAGAAGAGTAAGCGACGACAACCGACGCCGAACCAAGACTTTGGAATTCGGCCGACCGAGGGACCGCCTGACGGCTGAAAACCCATCTGTGATTACTGCAGCTGTATGCACGATGAACATCTTCTGTAGTGCGAGAACTCGACCTCAATGAATCATTCGATATGGATAAGAGAGCGGCCAGTTGAGAGGATGTTCTTTTAAAGTTCTCAGCAGAAAAGGACTCAAACAGTATTTGACATCTCCTTGGTCAAATCTCTCTGAAGCCAAGTAAAGTGTGCCAGGTAGTTTAGTGACCTCAAGGCAAAAGTTGCCAAAGCAAAGGTTTGCTTTCCAAATCTGTCTAATGCTCTAGACTTTGTTTGGCAGATGGACAGAAGAGCGCCGTTCTGCTGGCTCTTTCTTGTTGGCTACCACCAGCACCACAGCATCAACTGGGACCCCTTTGCTCAAGTGGGGTCTGCCTGTTGGTGGGGTTAAAAATTTATCAGGTCTTTTGGGAATCAGTTCAACGGTATCCGGTTCTTTCCAAGCCCAGTAGGAAACCAAATCAACAAGTTAATCTGCCTGGGGTGGGGGGGGGGGGTAACCCAAGAAGTAGACAGGCCAGAACCAAAAATATAGATTCTTCTGTGAGGGATTTGGGGAAGACCAGCCAGCTTGTTGTTTTATATCTCCAAAAGAAATGTCATTCAGTCATTATCTGGGGGACCCCTCTCCATCAGAATTGGTATCCTCCATGGATTGCCTCCATCCGGGAGTTAATGCGTTTCCTTTTGCACATTCTCTTCCAATGCACCTCCTCTATGGGGTGTTCAGGTGAGGTGTCAGAGAGGGGAAGCCCCTCTACTGGAACTGGTTGCACACTTATTGGAACTGGCTGTTCCTGTGGAGTAGGTCTGATCAACTCAGAGCTCAGAACCAATGAAAGAAAAGGGGTACGATCCAAAAAAAAAAATGAGAGGGTGGTTCTCTTCATAGAGAAAAAGCCCTTTCCACTACCTCAAAAGTCAATGGACCTGGAGAAGCATTGACCTGCCCTCTTGCAGCTGAAACTCCCAACAAAAGTAGGTTTGGACCTCCCTTGAATCTATGCCTCAAGGAAGGAACCAGATCAGAGTCGCCCAAGGCATAGGATGGTTCCGAAAAAAACAGAGCCAAACCTATCCCCTCAGATTTGATGCCAACACTTCAGTTCTGGGACCCGTTCTGATCTGAGGGTATCGGAGCAGAGCTAGCCAAGGATATAGTCAGAGTGGAGAAAGAAGCTTTCCTTGGCTCCAACACTGGACTTCTCCGGGATTTCAGATCCTGGGACTCCGAAAACACTGGACAGATCAGAGAAGGAAATAAGATGGTTTTTGATGTGATAGGGTGACTCATAGATCTGACAGTGGATGGAGCTGGTAAGACCCCCATCTGTATCTGAACTCTGAGAAATGTTTGATCATCCTATCCACATCCACTTCTGATAAGCATCTGGAAGACCTAGAGATAGTGGATAGGGGCATGGAATACTTCTTTGGAGTATGAATCAGTGGACAGAAGTCCTACTCCAGAATTTGCTATAAAGCCAAATGCCTTCTCCAAAGTACCCAGCTTCGGATCAGAGGACCTAGGATCAGAGGGTGGTACTTTAGGAAATATTGCTATAACTACAGAAGCTGAAGACTTAGGATCCGATGGCTTCAGATCTGACAGCGCAAGATCCAAAGGTTTTCTGCTTTTGGATGGCAGATCCGATGACAAGGGGGAATTTGGAAGGGAGTGTATCCTGTGCTCCAGAGGAGCAGATTTGCTAGTTTTGGAGGGGATTTGAGCCCCTGAAGAAGATACAGCAGGGAGAAGATCCTTTAGAATAAGTCTGTTACATCTACCCGCCAAGGCTGTTGGGTTAAAGGTGCATCAGATGTTACAAGCAATGCCCAGGTGCCTGGTTCCACGGCAGTACATGCACTCCTTGTAGGCATCCGAATTTAGGATTTTATGCCCACAAGAAGTGCATTTCTTAAAACCTGTTGGTTTATCCAGCATGATAGGCAACTACTCAAAGTAAAACAACAAGAATAAACTACAAGAAAAGATTTTTTTTTTAAAAAAAGGAAAGGAAGGAAAAAGGGTTTAATTACCAACAATGGTAATCTAATGAAATACCATTGAGAAAAGGGTACTCTACGATACCAGCAATGATAATAAAGACTTATTATTTAACAAGAATACTAAGCAGATAAAAACTGGAATAGACCTAACGTCCTGTGAGAAAAAGTACAGTTGTGTACCTACCATAAACGTAGATGTTTGAGTGTATTCACTGTTGCAGTCATTACTCTTGGGTTATCCTGCTGGCAGGTTACCCGCAGTCGGCCCGAATTCCAAAGTCCTGTTCCGGCATCGGTTGCTGTCACCTCTTCCCAGTCAGTGCGCCAGGGGTATATAAGATGCAGCCGACGCCATTTTCTTCAGTTTTTCTTGCCCCAGGTGCCCCCAAAAGGGTAGGCTATAAACATTGCTTATAAAAAGCATACACTAAAATAAACAATACCTTAATTTACAAGCAAATACCCCACACAGGTTGTATAGAATAGAGAAGTACAGATAAGTCCCAGCAAAGAAAGGGGGATGGTGGGTGGGTAACCTGGACTGCAACAGTGAATACACTCTAACATCTACATTTATGGTAGGTACACAACTGTACTATGTTCATCGTGTTTCACTGTTACAGTCATTACACTTGGGTAGAATCCCAAAGCTGAGGTTGGGCGGCTGGGTCTAAATAGAATTAGGAGTGGCTATGAGGCCCTGTAGGACTGCAGTGGCAAAGCCTGCTCTGGATTTAGAGTAAAGAGGTAAGTGGTAGAGCTTGGTAAAAGTGTGCATTGAACTCCAAGTTGCAGCCTCCAAAATTTCCTTGGTTGGTACTCCTCTGACAAAGGCTGCTGAAGTGGCTGCTGCTCTGGTAGAATGAGGCCTAATGTTCTTAGGCACTGATTTGCCATGCTGTGCATAGCAGAAATGAATGCATTGGCCTATCCATTTTGAAATTGTATGCTTTGAGATGGCCTTTCCTTGTGATCCTGCAGCATATGCCACAAACAGTTGCTCAGTCTTTCTGAAAGCTTTAGTTTTGTCCAAGTAGAAGCGTAGCTGCCGGTGTATGTCCAAAGAATGCAGAAGTCTCTCCCCTTTATTCTGGGGATTTGGATAAAAAGTAGGCAAATGAATGGTTTGGTTAAGAGCCACACTGGATACTACCTTAGGCATAAATGTTGGGTTTGTCCTGATAAGAGACCCTGTCCTGATGAAAAATTATGAGATTCCACAGCTATTAATGCCTGTAACTCTGAGACTCTTCTTGCTGAAGTTATTGCTAGGAGCAGAGCAGTTTTCCATGTTAAGAATTTTAGATCAGCTGTGCTGGCTGGTTCAAAGGGAGGCAATGTGAGTTTTTCTAAAACAAAATTGAGATCCCAAGTTTGTACTGGTGCTCTCCTTGGGGGTCTTATATTTTTTGCCCCTCTGAGGTACTGTCGTAGTAGAGGATGTGAAAAAATAGGAGGTTCCGTATTGTAATGAGCTGAAATGGCAGAGGCATGGATTTTAATTAATGAGAAGGATAGGCCTTTGTCCAGCATCTCAGTTAGGTATGGTAAAATCTGAGGTATATTACGGACAAGTGGTTCGAGCCCTTGTGCCTGGTTCCAAGCACAGAATCTCTTCCATTTTTCTGCATAAGATTTCCTAGTGCTGGGTCTCCTGGCTTCTAAAAGGACATCCATAACAGCTTTAGAGAGAGGTGCAGTCTGAGTGGCTACATTATCTGCCATGCTGCCAGATTTAAGGTTCTGAGTTGACTGTGCAGAATCCAATTGTTTTGTTGTGTCGGAATTTGAGGTAGAGGCCAAGCTGGGCCTTGAGACAAGCTCTTTAGGATTGGGTACCAGTGCTGGCGTGGCCAGTCTGGGGCAATCAGGATCATTTTTGGCCATTCTTGTCTGACTTTTAGGAGTACCTTGGTAAGGAGAGGCATCGGAGGGAAGGCACAGACTGTCAGGCCTTTCCAGCTGAATGATAGAGCATCCACTTTCCATGCTTCAGAGTGACAAGTTCTTGTGCAGAATTTCTGTATTTGGTAACTGTGAGGGGAGGCAAAAAGATCTATGTCTGGGCGTCCCCATTTCCTCGTTATCATGCTGAACACCTGTGGATTTAGTTTCCATTCGTGAGGATCCATGAGATTTCTGCTTAGTCTGCCAGTGTATTTTTTGTTCCTGGCAGGAATTGTGCCTGCAGATGTACTTGATAGGTCAGTGCTGTGTTCCACAAAGTCATGGCTTGCCTGCATAGGGGGCAGGAATGTGTGTACCCTTGCTTGTTTATGTACCACATAACTGTGGTATTGTCCGTCTTTATTAATAGTTGTCCTGGATGTAGTAGGTCCTTGAAAGCTGTCAGGGCATTCTGTACAGCTAGCATCTCTTTTTGATTGATGTGAAGATGCATTTGTTACTTGGGCCACGTGCCCTGAATACATTTTCCTGCCATATGTGCCCCCCAGGCATAATCCGATGCATCCGTTGTTATTGTCTGCCTGGCTGTGGGTAAAATGAGAGGCTGTCCCTTGTTGTGGTGACAGGCCTGGGCCCACCATCGAAACTCCTGTTGTAGGCAGGGAATTAAAGTTATGATTGTCTCCAGGCTGTGACAATGCTGAGTCCAAACATTTTTAGATACCATTGTAGTTTCCTCATATGGAGTTTTGCATATGGAATTAGTAGAATGCATGATGCCATGAAGCCCAGGGCCTGCAGAATTTTTCTTGCAGGGAGCTGGGTTTTTGTTGCCATCATTTGAAAGTAATGCGTCAGCTGCCTTTGTTTGTCTGGCGTGAGATAAGCCATCTGGGCAGTTGTATTTAAACTTGCACCCAGGAATATTATCTCTTGAGAGGGCGCTAGTTTTGATTTTTTGTTTACTGTGTACCCTAGGCAAATTAGCAATCTTTTTACAAACGTCAGATGCTTTAGAAGAATGTCCTTGCTCTCTGCTTGAATAAGGCAGTCGTCCAAGTAGGGATATATTTGAATTCCTTTTTGTCTGTAAAATGCAATTACTGGTGCCAGGCATTTTGTGAAGACCCTGGGCGCAGTAGATAAGCCAAAGGGCAGTGCAGAGAATTGGTAATGCATTGAGCCTGCTATGAATCTGAGGTATCTTCTGCAAGATTGTCTGATTGGGACATGCAGGTATGCCTCCTTGAAGTCCAAAGTAACTAGCCAAGCCTTCTTGCCCAGCATGGGCAGAAGTTGATGTAGTGTTAACATTTTGAATTTTGGAACATCCAGGAAAGTATTTAGGATTGACCGGTCCAGTGCTGGTCTCCAGGCTTGGTCTTTTCTGGGTACTAAGAAAAGTCTTGAGTAAAATCCTTGTCCCTGCTCTTGCTGTGGAACTTTTTTAATAGCTCCCATGTCCATAAGAGCAGCAATCTGTTTTTGTGCCTCTGCCCATTGGTTTTGTGGCAGGTCTGGCATAGCTTTTGTTTTTGGAAGCGTGTGTAAGTGGAACCTGTACCCTGAGAAACAATATTCAGCACCCATTAGTCCTGGGTGATCATGTGCCAATTTTTTTAGAAAAGTGCTAGCTTCCCCCCTAGGGGTGCTGTTAAGAGATAAGTGCTTGGCATTTGCAGAGGGAAGTCATTGGGACTGTTTCCTATAACATTGTGATTTGTCTTCTCCTCCTTTGGGGGCTGAAGCACCCCATTGTTTAGGTCGGTAGGAGCCTTGGGGCTGAGACCTGCCTCTTTGTGGCCTGTCTGACACTGGAAAGGACCAATTTTTGAAGGCCAGTTTCTGCTAAATCTAGGTGGTTGAACCTGTAAGAAATCTTTCACTGTCTGCATTGTCTTTGCTTTATCCTCCATTTTCTTTAACAGCTCTTCTGCCTTAACACCAAACAAAGTATCATGCTGTAATGGAGCATCCAATAATTTTACTTTAACATGGTCAGGTAAACTTTGTTCTTTCAACCAAGCATGCCTTCGAATAACAGAGCCTGTAACTGCGGCTCTACAAGAAGCCTCTAATGAATCAAAACCACATTGCAGGGTATGCTTTCCCACTTGTTCAACTGCATGCAATAAATCATGCATTTCCTTACTGTCAGGACCTTCTGTATTTGAAACCATTTTCTGTTTTAACAATGACATGAGGTACTGTTGGTATTTAAGCATGTGAAACTGACCGTTTAAAGCTCTTACAGCTAAAGTAGCAGAAGTGTAAACTTTTTTCCCCCATCTGTCCAGAGCTCTGGAATCCCTATCTGAGGGGACAGGATTTTTTGCAGTGGAAGCCTTAACCCCTTTTGGACCCTGAGAAATTGTTTCTGGGTCTGCAGCGGGGTTTTTGTAAAGAAATTTATGAGAGTCAGGGACTCTGTAGTACCTGTCTGGCTTGACTGGTGCAGGGGGTAAAGAATCAGGAGACAGACTTGATTCAGAAAAAACATCATCAACAATATCAAACACAGGGGGGATAGCCAGGGGCCTGTGCTGAGGCAATAAAAGGAAGTCTCTGAGCCTTTTCTTGGATTCTGAATAATCCAGGCTCTCCCAATGGAAATGCTCCCTCATGGTGTGCAGGGTTTCCTCAAAAGAATAATCCACAGGCGGAGAGGCTGAAGGTATGGACTCTTCTGCATCACAGTCCTCACAGGGAGGGAGAGAATATCCCTGATCAGAAAAGGAGTCAGAGGAAATAGAAACCTGGTCAGAGGAGTCATAATCAGTGTCTTGCCTAGGCTTTTTGTCAGGAGGGGGATGGGAACCCCTGATTAAAGTAATTAGGTCTTCGGCCATTTTAAGCATCTGTTTCTTTGGCATGGATGACTGTTCTGGAGAATGCTGTACTTGTTTCCTCGACTTTAATGGTGTTTTTGACTTTGCCTTTGCTGCTGTAGTGGGCTTAACTGTAAGCTGTGAAGGTCTGAAAACACCCTCAGAAGCCGATGCCTGCTCAGTGGCTCCGGACCCATCTGAGGGTATACGTTCCGTAGGCCCAAAGACATTGAGTTTCCACAGGCCTCGGTGTCTCCACATGGCTGTCTGTTACGGCCTGTGGCTCTGAGGTAGTGGGTGTCAGGGGCTGCAAAAGCGCCTCACTGAGAACTGGCGAACCGGCGACTGGCCTAGAAGAGGTTTCGTCATCGGTTTTGGACCTTGGATGCCTGTCCTTTTCTTTGTCTTTGCGTTTTTTATAAATTCCGGTCGTCGGTTGTTCCGACGGCATTATGTAATTAAACCTTCGGCCAAAATAATGTAGAGCAAAATCAAACCGACGTTTAATAGTGCGTTTATTGAATCTATCACAAAACCGACAACTAATGACGTCATGGTCAGGGCCTAGGCAAGGAATACAGTAAGAGTGAAAGTCCTTATGAGGTATTTGCTTCCCACAAGAAATACAATTATTAACTTTTACCGACATCGGTCTGGAGTAAGAAAAAATTACCCCAGAGGGGTACTTAGCTTTATTGAAGACTTCGGTTCTGAAACTCAATTTTGAAAATCTCAGGAGTCGGCCGACTGGCACTTGCGAACTGCTTTTGCTTCGGGCACCACGCGGCAAGAAGGACTGAAGAAAATGGTGTCGGTTGCAACTTTTATACCCCTGGCGCACTGACGTCAGGGAAGAGGAAACAGCAACCGACGCCGGACCAAGACTTTAGAACTTGGGCCGACTGCGGGTCGCCTGCCAGCAGGATAACCCAAGTGTAATGACTGCAACAGTGAAACACGATGAACATCCCAAGTGTAATGACTGCAACAGTGAAACGTGATGAACATCTAGGAGGGAGGACAGATAATTTAAGCTAAGATAAAGTTACAACTATATCAAAAAATAATTAACTCATGAAAATATCTCTAATAATGGTTGAGAGAGGGACCTGCATCTGTTCTCAACAGTGGCAAATAAGATCTGAGTTAATGGGATGATAGAGGGCATTATGGGTAGAAGGAGGAGCTAGACAGCTGGATCTGAAGTCTGGAATATGCAACAGAGTCGGATCAGAGGGTAGGGTCCAAACCCATACATTGAAGAATGAAAAAATACATCAGATTCATCATCTCCAGAAGAGATGTCTCTGTTTCTTTTTGAGGGGTGAAAGAAGATAAAAATTGAGGTGGCTTTACAGACATTAAGGCTTTAAAATTCCCATGAGAAAAGTGGTACCACTCTTGTTGTGGATCTGTAGAATGGGTGACAGGATGGAAAACCATTTAGTCTCCTCTTTTCTCTTCTTGGAGTACCCAAAGTTTTGATGCGAGAGGAAGCAGTTTCCTGACATATCCCTAGTCTCCTGCTTTTTTTTGCAGTACCCAGAGTTACGATGCCAGTTGAAGACTCCTGACTTACCACCAAAAATAGTACCTGGCAAGTCTTCTCAGATGAAAATCTATAGGATGCCTCCCAGACCCTTAGAAATTAACAGCTGAGGTTTTCCCTGTGCGGACTTCCAAGCTGTCTAATTAATTGGAAGAGAAGTGCCTGTGCCTTGTCAACCTTTGGAGGAGTCTCAACAGTAGGAGAAGTAGACAAACAGTCTGCAGGCTCATTGTATGGCTCAACAGAGGCATCAGACAAACTATAGACTCCATCAGCTTCTTAACAGTTTTTAAGTGGCTGATGAGGGATATCTGAAAGTGATGACTATGAGGTCATCCTCTCTTGCATCACTTCCTTATGCCGTTTACCCTCAATATACATGTTAAGGGAAGCTAAGCAACTTCTGATAGTGCACTCTCTATAATTACATTCAGGTCTCAAACAGAACACAAACTTAGTATGCTTATCTTTACAGGAGATCTGCTGATCGTAGTATTTCCTTCTCCTAGATGACATGAAAAACAACCATGTTTTACACAAATAAAGTCAGTAAAAAAAAGGAAGAGTCACCAACAGGGTCCTTGGCTATTCACAATGAATGCGACTGAAACAGGCAGCATGGCTCACTGACTCTCATAAATGATGTAGTCTCTTCCTTCATCAACTGACAGCAAGAAAGTTCTGAAGATCTTTAGACCCATATGTCCCTAATGTACCAACATGTAGTCTTTTGCATATGTCATAGGTCAGATGTACAGCGCAAGAGGAAGTAGCCCAAGCTTTTGTAAACTGGCTGGTAGGATACTTCTCAAATATTGGCAATACTGCAAAACGGTGATCTAATGAAAAACATTGGGTACATTTCACCACGGCTAAAAAAATGTCAACATCCAGAAAGGAGAAAAGTTAAGAGTTTGCAACCTTGACATTTTACCTAATCTTACACTTGCAGCAAATAAAAATCTTCCAGCTTTATCAAAAAATGCATCATTCAGCATTTTTTTTCACAGCAAGAAAGAACTGCAGAGGAAGACAGAAGCTGGGAACTGTGTCACAGGAAGGTGTAACAGCAGCCTAAAAAAGTTCCAAATGACAAGCAGTCCTAGTACTGTTACCAAGATGTCTTCTGTATCCTGGTACTGGAGCTCTGCATCATCAGATGAATCACGTCAACAATCTGTCTTTCATTAACAGGGTGACCGATTATTTAACACACAATTCTACATATTGCAAACTACCGAAAAAGTGCAGGTCAGTCTAGGTCAATGTATAACAAGAAAGATTCCAAAAACCTTACTTCAAGGTCTACAAGTCTCTTTGTGTGTAATTTGCACTAGTGCAAGTATTAATTCAATCTGTAAAATCAATAATGCACAATGGGGAATACTACTAGGAAATCATCTGTAAAACAAGCAGACATCTGTAAAATACAGCTGACTTTATCAACTGTTCTACATCACTTTATTGTGCGTTGAAATCAAACACTGGCTCAGAAGAATAAATTCCAATAGCAGAAAACAAGACTATATCCTGATCTATCAGAAATGAAAGATGGCACTCCCATGCCAGACTGCTATGCCAAACGCAATACAATCTACACCACACAATTGTCTACTTTATTCTATCTTGATGTATGTGAATCCATAAAAAAAAAGTAAAGAAAAATCTAAATTCTTTACAAGTACTAACCATGGGTGTTCTGAGAACAGAAATGAACAGTACAGTAATCAATCTGAGAAATTAAAAATTATCTCTGAATGCTGGGATTATGACCTCTGACAACAGGAATCTGCAGACAGCTGAAGAATTAAACCCTCACATGATGATGGATGGCATTAAGAAAAAGTGGCCAAAGTGCTTACCAAATGTAGGGGAGCTTGCATGGTATTTACTCAACAGCCAGGGACCCTTTATCTGAGGGACCTCTCTTTGTAGAAAAAGACAGTAGTCCAGCCTCAGCTGGAAATTCCAAACATAGCAAAAATGTTTACATACAAAACACTCCACAAAGTTACTTCGATGATGAGCCTCTAAAAATGCACTTAAAACAATTAATGGTAACCATCCACATTTCTATTTTTACATACACAAAGTTTCAATGATAAATCTCTAAACATGCATTTAAAGTAATTAACTGTAATAGCTGAAATTTCTAAAGTTTGGACGGCGCAGTGGTGGAGCGGTAGCATTACCGCCTCACAGCAAGAGGTTCTCCAATTGATTCTTGTCTGGAGTGCCTTCTGAGCGGAGTCTGCATGTCCTCCCTGCGTTCGTGTGGGTTTTCTCTGGGTTCTCCGGTTTCCTCCCATGTTACAAAGACATGTCTGGAGCATTTCTCCCAGGGCCTCTGCTGAAAATTAGCTTTGTTCTAAGTTGGACTTTCCCAGTTAACAAATGTTAAATAAAAAAATAATACATTAAAATAAAGTTTAATTACAGAAAATCTTATTTGACCCTCACAGAGATATTCTGTAATTAGCAACAGCTACTTCCCAAATTCTCAAAGTATTAATTAAGAAGTTCACTACAGAACATACTTAAAAAGCACAAGGCAGTCAGACGACAGAAAGTTTTATGAGAGCAAGATCCTTTAAGGGTGTTCATTTTCTCTTACCAGGAGGATCAAAAAGCATCTGTACACTGATGTTGTCAGGAAGGCCAACCAGGCTGAGGTCATCACAACCTGTGCGGAGCAGTTCAGAAGCAGCTTGAGTGCTTGGACTACAAGGGGATTTGCTGTTATGCAATAATTCTTCCCTGCAAATGTAAAATAATCATTACAGCTTCCAAATACTCACGTGTAGCAGCAAATACAATACTATAAATACATTCAAATTTGCCAAGAGAATTGCAAAACACTGCTGAATAATGAATACAACATGTAAATGTAACATACCAGGGAAACATACTTCCTATTTACTTAACAGTCAATCCAAAAACTTCTTCCAGAAAAAAAAAAAAAAAAAAAAAAAAAAAAAAAAAATCTCAGCTTACTTAAAATGTTCTTTACAATTCAAACACATTGTGATGTTACCTTAAACGCAATGAGGACAAACAACAATACCTTAATACGACTACTATACATTCAAACTGGATAAACATGCAGATTTTAGCTGCCCACTGAGGCAAAGTCCAGACAGGCTATCATGCTCTATTTAAAACCATAAATAACTGGAATTTTTACCTTAACAGAGCCATGGGGCTGCCACCTTCAATGACTGTACAGTTGTGCAGACTTACCATAAATGTAGATGTTCAAGTGCATTCACTGTTGCAGTCATCACATTTGGGTTATCTGCTTGCAGTAGCCCTCAGTTGGCCTGATTATCAAAGTCTTGGGTCCTGCGTCGGTTGCTGTTTCATCTTCCATGACGTCAGGTAGTCAGGGGTATAAAGCATGCAGCCAACGCCATTACATCAGTTTTTCTTGCCCCAGATGTCAGGTGCCCCCATAATGGGAAGCAACTATATACAAGGTTACACCCCCAACAAAAAAGCAAATACATCAAAAAGCTTTAAGCATAGTAAACAAGAATAGAGGTATAGTCAATAGAAGTCAGGGGGGGGGGCTGGAGGTAGGGTAACCAGGACTGCAACAGTGAATACACTCGAACATCTACAATTATGGTAAGTGTACACAACTGTACTATGTTCTTCGTGTTTCACTGTTGCAGTCATCATATTTGGGTAGATTCCCAAAGCTAAGGGTGGGAGGAGGTAATTAGCATTAGGACCAGCTATAAGGCCCTGAAAGACTGCAGTGGCAAAGCCAGCTCTGGATTTAGAAAAAAATTGGCAAGTGGTAATGCTTGGTGAAGGTATGTACAGAACTCCAGGTAGCAGCTTCTAGGATGTCCCTGGTAGGGACACTTCCGAGAAAGGCTGTAGAGATAGATGCAGCCCTGGTTGAATGTGGTCTTATCCCCTGTGGGGTAGGTTTTCCATGGTGCTTATAGAAGAAATGAATGCAATGGCCTATCCACTTCGAAATGGTTTGCTTTGAAATGCCCCCCCCCCCCCCCCGCAGCAAATGCAACCAGCAGCCATTCGGATTTCCTGACAGGATTAGTCCTGTCCAAGTAAAATCTAAGTTGTCTGTGCACGTCCGAGGAGTGCAGTATTCATTCCCCTTTGTTCTGTGGATTAGAGAAGAAGGTTGGCAAATGAATGGACTGATTAAGGGCCTCACTGGATACCACCTTGGGCATGAAGGTGGGATTGGTCCTGAGGGACACACTGTCAGCATGAAAGATGATGAAAGGCTCCATTGCCATGAGGGCCTGTAATTCAGACACCCTTCTTGCTGAAGTGATGGCTAGAAGGAAGGCTGTTTTCCAAGAAAGCATTTGCAACTGGCTCAAAGGGAGGTAGTGTGAGCTTTTCCAATACAAATTTCCATTACAAAGTTAAGGTCCCAGGCTGGAGTAGGTGCTCTCCTGGGTGGTCTTATGTTTTTGGCCCTCTGAGGAATTGCTTCAGCAGTGGATGAGAGAAGATGGGTGGCTCTGTATTGTAATGAGCTGAAATGGCTGAGGCATGAATTTTCATGGAGGAAAAGGAAAGGCCCTTGTGAAGCATCTCAGTTAAGTATTAAAGAATATGGGGTAAACTGGGTGCTGCTGTGCCCATCCCCTGAGTTTGGCTCCAGGAACAGAATCTTGTCCATTTTTCAGCATAGGATTTTCTAGTACTAGGCCTCCTAGCCTCCAGAATGACACCCATCACTTGCTTACTGAGGGATGGTAACGGAGAGATCAGGTAATTAGCTAGGTTGCCAGGTTCAGGGTTTGAAGCTGTGGGTGCAGAAACTGGCCCTCCTGCTGGGACAGCAGTGCAGGGGTCTGAGGCAGGTGGCAGCAATGATACACTGCGCAAGAGGGGGTACCAGTGTTGGCGTGGCCAGTCTGATGCAATCAGTATTGTTCTTGGTTTGTCCTGTTTGATCTTTAGTAGTACCTTGGAGAGGAGAGGCAGAGGGGGAAAGGCATAAACTGATAGGTTTTTCCAGGTCAAGGACAGGGCATCCAATTTCCAAGCTCGTGTGGGGAGTCCTTGTGCAGAATTTGTCCAATTGGTAGTTCTGGGGGGAGGCAAACAGTTCTATCTCTGGGCTCCCCCATTTGTTTCTCAACATGTTGAATATCTTTGGTTCCAGTTTCCACTCGTGTGGGTCCATGAGATTTCTGCTTAGGTCATCTGCCAGTGTATTTAGCTTTCCTGGCAGGAATTGAGCCTGTAGGTGCACTTGGTAGCTCAAGGCTGTGTTCCACAGAGCCATGGCTAGTCTGCAAAGAGGGTATGAGTGGGCTCCCCCCTGCTTGTTTATCTACCACATAACAGTGGGGTTGTCCGTCTTTACCAATAATTGTCCTGGAAGAATGTGGTCCTTGAAGACTGTCAGAGCATTCTGTACAGCTAACATTTCTTTTTGACTGATATGCAGGTGCATTTGACTTGGATTCCATTTGCCCTGAATGCACTGCCCTGCCAAGTGAGCCCCCCCATGCATAATCTGATGCGTCTGTTAGGGTTTGGGCGGCAGGGGGTAGAGTGAATTGCAGTCCCTTGTTTTGGTGGCAGGCCTCTGCCCACCAAAGGAACTCTAACTGTAGACAAGGTATGATAGCAACCATTGATTCTAGATCTGGAGAATGCTGACACCATAGACTTTTTAGATACCATTGTAGTTTCCTCATATGCAGTCTTGCATATGGAATTAGTAAAATGCAAGAGGCCATGAACACCAGGGCTTGCAGTATTTTCCTTGCAGACAGCTGGGTCTTTGTGGACAGTAGTTTGAAGTAGACTGTCAAATGAACTTGTTTCTCTGGTGTGAGGTAGGCCATCTGGGAAGTTGTAATCAAGCTTGCTCCCGGGAATACAATTTGTTGGCAGGGTACAAGATGTGATTTCTTTTCGTTTATGATGTACCCCAGAGACGTTAGCAATTTCTTTACAAATGCCAGATGATTTAATAGTATGTTCTGGCTTTCTGCCTGAATTAGACAATCGTCCAGGTATGGGTATATTTGAGTATTTCTTTGCCTGCAAAATGCAATGGCTGGAGCTAGGCACTTTGTGAATACCCTGGGTGCAGTAGATACGCCAAAGGGCAGTGCAGAGACCTGATAGTGCATGCAGCCTGCTCTGAAGCGTAGGTATCTTCTGCAAGATTCCATTATTGGTATGTGCAGGTAGGCTTCCTTTAAATCCAGTGTTACCAACCAGGCATCGTTGCCTAGCATGGGAAGCAGCTGATGAAAAGTTAGCATCTTGAATTTTGGGATTACCAAAAATGTGTTTAGGATAGACAGGTCCAGGACAGGACGCCAGGAATTGTCTTTTCTGGGTACCAGGAAAAGTCTTGAGTAGAAACCTTGCCCCCATTCTTCTTCTGGGACAGGTTGAATAGCCCTGATGCTTAAAAGAGAGAGAATTTGCTTTTGAGCCTCTGCCCACTGATCTGGGGGTAGGTCTGGCCAACCGTTTGGGGTTGGTAAGGAGTGGAAGTGAATCTGTATCCTTGGGAAACTATATTTAAAGCCCATTTGTCCTGGGTAATGAGTTCCCGATTTTTTGCATGCAGGCCAATTTTTCCCTCTAAAGGAACAGTCAGTTGAGCAGGGCTTGAAAGATTTTAAGTTGTCATTGAGACAGTTTACCATGGGGGGAGTCTTACTACTCCCTGCTTTGGAAGTGGGAGCCCCCCACTGCTTAGGCCTGTGAGTACCTTGCGACTGAGGCCTGGGTGTTCTGCTGATTCTGGGTTTGGACTGAGAAGGCCTGCAAAAGGCAGGAAAGGACCAATTCTTAGTGGGCCAATGCCTGCTAAATCTGGGAGGCTGTACTTGCAGGAAATCTAACAGTTTCCATAGATTTACCTTTTTCCTCCATCCTTTTAAGTACTTCTTCTGCTTTGTTGCCAAACAGGCAGCCTTGGTTTAAGGGAGCATCCAGTAATTTAGCTTTAACATGGTCTGGCAAAGATTGCTCCATACGCCAAGCATGCCTTCTAAGTACAGACCCAGTGACAGCAGCCCTGCAAGATGCCTCTAATGAATCAAAACCGCATTGCAAATTATGTTTTCCAACTTGTTCAGCAGAATGCATTAAATCCTGTAAATCTTTATTTTCAGCACAGTCAGGAATCAACATAATTTTCTGTTTAAGCAATCCAATAATATGCTGTTGATACTTTAACATATGAAACTGGCAGTTTAAGGCCCTAATGGCCAAGGTTGCAGAAGTGTATACCTTCTTACCCCATCTATCCAGGGCCCTGGAATCTCTATCAGAGGGGGTAGGATTTTTGGCAGTAGTAGCCTTAATGCCCTTGGGTCCCTGTGAAATGGTCTCAGGATCCACATTAGGATTGTTAAAGAGGAACTTGTGAGAGACAGGTACCCTGTAATACCTATCAGGTTTTCTGGGAGCAGGAGGTAAAGAGTCAAAGGCCAGGTTAGATTCCGAGAAGGCATCATCGACAATGTCTAGTACAGGAGGGATAGCTAAAAGGCCTGTGTTGTGGTAGGAGTAAGAATTCCCTAAGCTTCTTTTTGGAGTCAGAGTAATCCTGGTTTTCCCAGCAGAAATGCTCCCTAAGAGTATGCAAGGTTTCACCAAAAAAGAAATCCTCTGGAGGGGGAGCAGAGGGAATTGAGTCCTCTGCATCAGAATCCTCACAGGCAGATCAGGACAAATCCTGGTTATCAGAGAAAACAGAAATTTCAGAATCCTGATCAGAAGAATCAGAAGGAAAATCAGTCCTAGGTCTCTTAGAGGGGGAAGGGTGGCTTCCCCTAATTAGAGTAATAAGGTCTTCAGCCATTCTTATCATTTGTTTTTAGGCATAGGGGCCTGACCATGCGGTCTGGGCATTGGTTTTCTAGGCATGGATCGAGTTTTAGGTTTTGAAGAAGATGGCGTCTGTTTAATATGCAAGTCAATAGGCCTGAATATACCCTCAGAAGCCAGTGCCTGCACAGTGGCTCTGGACCCATCCAAGGTAGAGACATCCGCAGATTCCACAGTCGAAGAAGCATCTCGCGGCATACCGGACTCCGAATGGGTCTCAGTAGAGGCCTGTGAATCTGAAGTAGAGTATATCAGGGGCTGCGAAAGCGCCTCACTGAGTACTGGCAAACTGGCGGCTAGCTTAGGAGAAGCGTTGTCGGCAGCTTTGGACCTATGCGGTCTGTCTCTCTATCTTTGCATTTTTTCAGAATGTCGGTAGTCGGGTGGCTTACCAAAGCCATTTCTGGATAACTGAACTGAGTACCAAAATATTTAGATGCGTAAATGAACCGACGACGAATAGTATGAGGTTTGAATAAGGCACAAAACCAGCTGAACTGGGTACCAAAATATTTAGATGCGTAAATGAACCGACGACGAATAGTATGAGGTTTGAATAAGGCACAAAACCGACAGCGAGGTATGTCGTGGTCTGGGCCTACGCAAGGAATGCAGTACGAATGAAAATCTTTATGAGGTATTTGCTTTTCACAAGAAATATAATTGTTAACTTTTACTGACATCAGTTTAGAGCAAGAAAAGAGATCCCCAACGGGTTCTTAGCTTAGTTGAAGACTTCGGATATGAAACTCGAAAATGAAAATTTCAGGAGTCGGCCGACCGGCACTTGCGAACTGCTTCTGCTTCGGGCACCGCACGGCAAGACTGACTGATGTAATGGCGTTGGCTGCATGCTTTATACCCCTGACTACCTGACGTCATGGAAGATGAGACAGCAACCGACGCAGGACCCAAGACTTTGATAATCAGGCCGACTGAGGGCTACTGCAAGCAGATAACCCAAATGTGATGACTGCAACAGTGAAATACGAAGATCATATGCTTGCTAGCAAATATGGCTCCCAGATGCTAGGTACATTAACAACAAATTTTAAGGTCTGCACTGGAAATCGGCAGAAGCAGAGCAAGAGAAAAAGCACAGACGTCTGTAATAACTACCATAACCAAAGAAGCTTTAGTAATCTAATCTCTGCTGCAGTATTCACGATTACACCACAGGCAGATATTTGACCACAATGTCCAGAACGTCCAACCTCTCTTACATCCCAGACACCAGAATGACATACGGTATAGAGATAAAAGGTACCCACATCATTTTTTTTTTCTTTCTAATACAGACTTCTTATCTTCTTTTTGTGGATGATTTAAAACTGCATAGTTCATCAGATGAGGAGCTGAAGGCACAAAGTACACTTGTGTACACTTACCATAAATGTAGATGTTCAAGTGTATTCACTGTTGCAGGTATCACATTTGGGTTATCCCTGCCAGGGTAGCCCTCGGCTGGCCTGAATACCAGAGACTTAGTATTTCTGCATTGGTTGCTGTCGCTTGAGGACTGACATCAGGTCGTCAGTGGTATAAAGTAAGGTAGCCAATGCCTGTTCCGATCTGTTTGGAAGTTTCTAGAAGGCCAGTGCTTGCTTGGGCTAAAGGGAAGTCTCTGTGTTCGCCAGTGGGAGTGGTTAACACTGAACAGCCTGCCTGTCCCTGGAGGAGTGGTTACTACCTAGAAGCTGTAGTTTTATTGGCCATTTTGGGTCAATTCTAAACTCCTTGATCTCTCTCTCTTAAAACCAGGCTGCCTCGTGGTTTGGCATCTTTTCAGGCTTGCTAGTTGTTGCTGTAGCACCTACCAAGAGGAGAAAACGCTGAGAGAAGAAAAGGAGACACTTTTGTGATTTTAAGTATTTTCTTCTGATTTTTTGTTAAGTTCTACTGCTTTGCCGCCTACTTTTTGGCATTTTCCAGCTTGCTAAAGTTTATATCTGTAACAGTAACAGTACTTGGAACACATCTAGAGCCTGTTTACTGCATTTCCTGTGTTGCACTTAATTTAAAATCGTTTTTTTTCTCTAAAAACTGCATTTTACCTGATTTTGGCCTAGCACTCAAGTGTGGGGTCATTTATTGCACTGTTGTGATTATTATGCTGCTTGTGTATCTCTGCTATCTTTAAACTACAACAAAAAGAAAGAAAAAAAAAATCTTGCTTTTTTTCCCACTTTCTGAAAGTTAAGAAAGTTCAGTTACTGATTTGCTGTTCTGAACTGTTTGGAAGTTTCTAGAAGGCCAGTGCTTGCTTGGGCTAAAGGGAAGTCTCTGTGTTCACCAGTGGGAGTGGTTAACACTGAACAGCCTGCCTGTCCCTGGAGGAGTGGTTACTACCTAGAAGCTGTAGTTTTATTGGCCATTTTGGGTCAATTCTAAACTCCTTGATCTCTCTTCTCTTAAAACCCTACAACTCTTTTTGCGCAGTTTTGCGCACGGAGCAGCGTCGGGCAGCGCAGCCTAAACAGGTTTAAACTATTCCAGGCTCCACAAAGTCTGCTCTTCACTTTTTCCTTTAGAACTGTTAAAACTCTCAAAGTAATCACTCTATTCTCTTTCTAAAGCCCTGCACTTGCTCAGCTCTTATAAGGAAACACTAACTAACTAAAGCACTACACCCTCCGTGACTTCTCATAAGTATTAGACTACCGATTGGTCCTTCCTGATAAAGTGAAAAATCAGTTCCCTTTCCTAATCTGATCAGTAAAAAAAACAGTTCCCTATACTAATCTGGTATGTCCAAGGGTCAGTTTCAAGGTTACTCTCCAGTCCAGCTGGTGAATCTGGGAATTTTGAGGCAATGTTACAATTGCCTTATGTACACAGACAACCCTCTCCTCCTTCCAACAAACTCTAATACATGAGAGATGCAGTTACACAGCCAAACTGGAGGCAGAGCTCTCTCAACCCAAGACTGGCACAGTCAGTCAGGAGGAAAAGGTAACCACCCACACCACAAATCCAGTCTCACACAGACCTATTGCATCTGCATACCAAACACAAACACACAAAAACATACTCGGAGGCTCTAAATAAAAATCTGCCTAAACAGCAAAGACCTCCTAAGCAGATATCCAAGCAACAGCCACCCCTCAACAATACCCACAAATCACATATCTCACAAAATCAGTGTGCCTCACAGTCACAGTGCATAAGGCCAAACAACACATCAAATACACTTGTTATAGGGGACTATTATCCGGCACACTGACGTCCCACTCACCAGACTGAACAAGGAGAAGGTAAGCTGCCTGTCGGGTGCCAGGATCCGCCACATAATGCAAGTACTCAGGTCACTCCAAAGCAAGTACAAGTATGACTCCGTCATTGTCCATGCTGGTGTGAATGACCTGAGACGTACCTCCCTGGACTACATGAAAAGAGACATAGAGGAGCTCTTTGACCATGTAGCCCAGGCTGGTATGTCCCTGACCTTGAGTAGCATCTTGCCCTCACCAAGAATGATGCCACAGTATAAAGACAAAATGATCAGTTTCAACAATTGGCTAAAGTATTGGTGTCATTCAAAGGGGATCCAGTGTCTGTCAGCCTGGGATGACATGTTCGACAAGCCACATTGCTTCGCTAGGGAAGGCTTGCACCTGTCACCCTTAGGCTTTCGTATACTGGCCAAGGCTCTTGCCACCCCCATAGTGCCTTTTTTAGGCAAGGCTCAAAGGACAAACCCACCTCCATAGACAGCCCAAAGATAAAAAAACTAAAGGTAATGCTACTCAATGCCAGAAGTCTAAACCTCAAGATGCACGCACTCGAGACTCTCCTCAGTATGGAGAAAATCGATGTCTGTGCAGTAACAGAAACCTGGTTCAAGGCTCCGGAGAGCACCCCAGCACTACCAGGTTATAACTCATACCATGCGTTTCGGCGCCAAAACTCTGACTGAAGCACAAAAGGAGGGGGAGTATCTATATTCATCAAAGATACCTACACCTCCAGGTTAGTGGCACTGCACGAAGCATCGGAAACCATCCATGTGCAACTAACAGCGGGCAAAACTGCCTTTCAGTTTGTAGCCTGCTACAGAACACCCTCCCTATTACAGGAACCCCACTTGGCATTCCTGAGAACACTGGAGAATATGAAGGTCTCTCCAAACACTATG
The DNA here is from genome assembly GCF_019279795.1 of Protopterus annectens. Classification (NCBI taxonomy): domain Eukaryota; kingdom Metazoa; phylum Chordata; order Ceratodontiformes; family Protopteridae; genus Protopterus; species Protopterus annectens. The sequence goes on along the minus strand of NC_056732.1, from coordinate 440,800,497 downwards.
TTATTGGGTGACTTCAACTACCCAAACACTGACTGGGAAAACTACTCAAGCCCAAACACCCTCGCCCAACGGTTCCTTGAATTTATAAACTCTAACGCAATGGAACAACTGGTCACCACTTCCACAAGAGGGAACAACATATTGGACCTGGTCATCACCAACATGGGGACTCTATGTTCCACACCAGAGGTAAACCCCTCATTGGTAAGATCAGACCATAAACAAATTTCCCTGGACATCCATATCCCGTCCCCACCCCCAGCCAAGGAAATAACTGTAAAGAATTTCTCAAAAGCCAACTTTGCACTTCTCAAGACTGAGGGTGAACCCTTCAAAGCCCCTGGGCCAGAGGATAATACAGCCCAATCCGCAGAATCCTTTACAAATGCATTCTATGAGCACCTGCAGGAATGCATGGATCGTGCTATCCCAAATAAAACCAAGACTCACTCCTCCAAAAACAGGAGACCGGTCTGGTGGACCCCGGCCATAAATAAGCTATACAACAGAAGGAGGAAGCTACTACATGACAGAGTAAAATCCCAAAAAGGGAAGGCATCTCTGATCAGTATTAGCAAGAAACTTCGATCCCTCATAAAATAATCAAAGGCCAGTTTCGAAAGAAAAATTGCCCTAGACAGTAAAGATAATCACAAGGCCTTCTTTAGTTATGTCAGAAACATGGGCGGAAACTCCCAGATATGCTCTGAATTGTTACATAACAGTACAAAATATACCGAACCTACAGATATAGCCAACATCCTGGCAGACAGATTCTGCGCAAACTTCTCCCCGCCTTCCCCCCCCAAAGGAGCAAACGCCTATCCCAACTGAATGTAACCTCCCTGACATCACAGATGCACAGGTGAAAGCTGCCCTCTCCAAAGCAAAAAACACAGCAACTATGGGACCGGACGGTGTCCCAGGCTGTGTCTTACACGAGCTCCAAGAACTGAACCCTTATATTAAGTCACTGTTCAAACTTAGCCTTACTACAGGATATGTACCCAAAGAATGGCGTACAGCTACAGTGGTCCCACTCCACAAAGGTGGTGCCACAACGGACCCCGGAAACTATCACCCCATAAGCCTGACTAGTCTGGTCTGTAAAGCTATGGAGCGTATTATCATGGAACTCAAACAAAGACATTGGGAGCCTCCAGACACTGGATCCTACCCAATTCAGCTTTGTTAAGGGCAGATCTTGCCTCTTAAACCTAGATGATTTCTTTGAAACAGTTACCAAAGCCATAGATGAGGGCAAGGTAGTCCACACAGCCTACCTGGACCTCACAAAAGCCTTCGACACAATACCCCACTCATGCATCATAAATAAGCTTACCAGCTTAAATATCAACCCCTACATCACAAGATGGGTTGCAAACTGGCTCAGAGATAGAACCCACATGGTCAGAATCGCAGGTGCCATGTCTGAATCCAAACCAGTTACAAGTGGCGTCCCACAGGGCTCAGTTCTGGGACCTCTCTTGTTCGGTATATACTTCTCTGAGGTTCAGGCTAACACGGGGGGGGATTATGGTTGACAAAGTTCGCAGATGACTGCAAACAGGGGGCCATAATCAAATCTCCAGCTGACACAAGCATCCTCCAAAAGGGTCTCACAGAGACGGAGACACGGCCTCAAGCTAAATGCTAAAAAGTGCATAGTCATCCCCTTTGGGAAAAACAAGGTGCCCACAAATTACCACATAGGTGGTAATCCATTAAGTACGTTAGAAGTAATTAGAGATTTGGGGACCAATGTAGATAGTAATCTCTCCTTTGATAATCACGTTGCCAAAGTGGTTAGAAAGACCTATATAGCCCACCTTATCACAAAAGGGTTCGCATCTAGATCAAGAGAGGTCATTGTGCCCCTCTACTCATCACTCATCAGGCCCATAATTGAATACAATGCCCCTTTTGGGATGTACCTTACCCGACACCTGCAGCAACTGGACAGACCCCAAAAGTACCTCACGAAGAGGATCATGGGCTACAAACAGATGTCCTATGCAACTCGACTAAAGGAACTCTAGCTCTACTCAGTTGCTTACCGCCTACTCAGAGGCAATCTATGCCTGACGTACAAAGCCATGTCAAACCCAGAATTAATGGACATGCTCCACCTCAACAAAATCCAAGTCCCTTAGAGCTACACGCTCCAGGGACCTAAACTTCAGCACAAAAATAAATAGGACATGTTGGAGGGACAGATTCATTTCCCAGAGGCTCCCCCCACTCTGGAATAGAATCCCAATTCATGTTAGACATAGCCCCTCGCTGACCCTCTTCAAGCGAAATTTGGACGCGTGGATGGGAAATCGCAAATTCACCCCTGGGATCTCTCCTGTGTCCCTGCTAGACAGAGGCACAGTAAACTAATCTTAAAAGGGTACCTTCTGTGACCTACTTTACAGAGGCACAGTAGGCTAATCTAATAGGGAGGCGGAAGCCAAATACACTCTGGCTAGGCTTATAAATGCCCTAGGGCAGATAGCCTAGTATCTACCTATGAACCTATTACATCAGTTTTTCTTGCCCTAACCTGTCAGGAGCTCCCAAAGTAGGAGGCCAGGTTCTGGTGGAAGAACCTCACCAGTGGAAAATAATTACCAATATGCCCTTTGTAAGGAAAGGAGAACAACAAGGAAGGATGGTAACAAAAGGAGAAAGAGAAAAAAGGGGGATGGAGGGAGGGAAACTAGGACTGTAATAGTGAATACACTTGAACAGCTAAATTTATGGTAAGCGTGCACAACTGTACTATGTTCTTTGTGTTTCACTGTTGCAGTCATCACATTTGGGTAGATTCCCAAAGCTGAGGAATAGGTGGAGACAGTCAAGGAAGCTAGGGGCAGGCTAGGATGCCCTGCAAGACTGCAGAGGCAAACCCTGCCCTGGATTTGGAGAAGCGAGGCAGGTGGTAATGCTTGGTAAAAGTGTGAACAGATGTCCAGGTGGCAGCCTCCAGGATGTCCCTGGGGGGGACTCCTCTGAGGAAAGTTGCAGAGGTGGAAGCTGCTCTGGTGGAGTGTGTCCTGACCCCCTGGGGGGGAGGCTTACCATGACTGCAACAGTGAAACATGAAGAACATCTGCACTTTGAGTGCCTGGTAACCTGGGAGGTGACAGCCAGAAGGGAAGACAGTGAAGCTTTGGAAGCACAATCTGGTGTATCAGCCCACTCCTTGGAGGCTTTCTCCAGGAGTGATAAGGCATATTTAGCCATGTGTGTCTGATAATTAGTAGCCCTGAAGGACAAGGGGGCAGAAGTGTAGATTTTCTTACTCAGACGCTCCATGGTTTTGCTGTCTTTGTCAGCAGGCAGGACAGTGGTGGTGGGTAAAAGTTTAGATGCCTTATCTGTGGAAATGAAGATGGTGGCAGGGTCTGCTGATGGACACTTAAGGAGGTACTTACCAGTCTCAGGAACTTTATAAAGTCCATCAGGCCTGCGTGGGGCAGGTGGTTGTGAGTCAGGATTTAAGGATGCTTAGGAGAAGTTATCCAGGAAGGCAGGCAGAAATGGGGGAACAGCAGACGGGCTTGGGGAATCCATCTGAATGAGGTCATATCTTTTTTTGGACCTCAGTCATTTCAGAGGACTCCCACTTAAAATGCTCTTTCATCTTAGAGATGGTTTCCCCAAACGTCAAATCCTCAGCTGGGGAGTCAGGGTTAACAGATTCTTACTCTGGGGAACCACACCCCAACAAAGAAGAAAGCTGGGAAATGTACGAAAGTGAATCTTCAGATGAAGAGTCAGATCTTTCTCTTCCCTCATGGTTGGGTCTGTGGTATGAGGCCTTGGACTCAGAATGGGAGGAGGGATGTTAGTAGTCCCTGCAGAGGTAGGACACAAGGCCATGAAGGCATTAAATAGACTTTGGCTGAAAGCCTGCCAGTCAGGCATGCTGTCAGTGGGAGTAGAAATATGCTTCCTTTTCTCCTTCTTTTTTAGAGGCCTGACTGGCGTTTGATGGGAGGAAGGCCTGGAGTCTACAGTCTGTAAGGAACCAGAGGGATCTGTTGGACCAACTGAAAGTGCTGGTTCCCCCCCCCTGCATCGGAAATGAATGCTAGTAAATTCTCTATGGATGTGCCCTCTGCGCGGGATTGTGCAGCTTCTGTGGAGGTACCCACTATATCCAAGACAGCGGAGCTCAATTCCTCTTCCAGTCCTTCGGCCACAGGCTGAGGGTCGAACGCTAGAGGTGCAGCTGAAGTGGTAGACTGTATAGTCTGCTTTCTTTTTTGGCGGTTCCATAGGTACATCGGAGGAACTCTCCATCCCTAAAGCTATTTGTTTTAACATTTGATTTTCTAAATACAAGTTAAGTGCATGCAGATGGCTGAGCAATGTCTTGGGCATGAACACCTGACAAATGGAGCAGGTCTTGTAATCATGCAACCATCAAGAGAGGCACTGATCATAGGCATCCTTGTGAGGTATCTGATGGCCGCACTAACACTTGCCCTTTCTGGATGACATGAAGGTAGGAACATCTGGCGTTCGACAGGCGGCTGAGAAGGTCTGCGGTTGGTGCGTGCAGGCGTCACTTTTTTGGCCCACGTTCCTTGAGCCATGTCAGACGTCCCACACACCATACAGGGACTGAAAACTTTTGTATACTGGCCGGATGTTTGCAAAGCAAGAAGAGTAAACCCATATGTTGAATACTGCAACGTGGGAATAGAAGAACATATGGGAAAACTTTTTTGGGGGGGATTGGAATGAGCTGACAGATTTAAAGACTCCCTATGTAGTACTCTGTCAAAAATATTGTGGGAGGAAATGACTAACTGAGGAAATTATTCTTTTGAGATGGGACACAGGATCTGAATTGCCTTATTATGTTTAATTATGTTGGCTGCTAAAAAGGCAATTTCTAAAAAATTAATATCAAAATATATACCATTATGCTTGAACTACTGCATACTGTAGAGAAAAGAACTGGAAGAGGGACCTTTAGAAAAGTGAAGGAGTTAAGTAGAAATACATGAAATTTGAGGGAACAACACATGCAGAATAATGTTCAGGAGGAGATATTCAAGAGAAGGAAGGAAGGAACTGAGCAATTTATGTTACACTGTAAAAATACACAATAGGTATGGAAATTTCTGTGTGAAATCTGTCAGGTGCAAGGATATTTACCTTTGCTGCAGTCTGATATACTCAGCACAAAGCTGAACATCTCACTAATTATGCCATATAGGGCTATGAACAGCAAAGGAAAGCAGTAAGAATTTCCCAATGGCATGGTTACATATACTGAGCACTAGAGACAGCAGAATAACACTGGGCTGTGGGCATAATAAAACTGGTACACAGACAGCAAATTACAGCAAAAATGAGTTGAGATGGTGAAAGAAGACATTGGTTTTATACAGCAACTACAATGACATCCCAGAATGGTAGTCATCTGCCACTCCTGGATAGCAAAGTATACTGAGCTTTGGGAATTGGGCCAGACAGTGGGCTTTCAGCATTTGAAGTCCCAGTAGTAAGGATTACTACTGCAGTGACTTAAATGAAGAATCTGCAACATTTGACACAATATGCAACAATTACAAAAAGCTGATCATCAAAAGTTAAAAGAGATAGGCTTGCAAAGCCACCTTTTAAATAAATTAATTTTAAATAATTTAATTCCAGCATGAAGAAAAAATGCAACATTTCAGTCATGCAGAAGGAAAAAGACTCTTCAAACAGCTCAGCTCCAAAGTGAAATAGCATCCAATTTACTCAACACTAACTGTAAGGCAATACATCAACTTTTACAGCTTCCAAATTCTAGAGCATGAAAGAGAGAAAACCTAATGGAATTGCACATACTACTCAGATATACGAGTGCATATAATCTCAATTACTACATCCAAAACAGAATCAGCTATACATGATGCAGCCTACAATTTAGTATTGCATAAAATCTCCCAAAAAATCATTACTTACTTTGTGTGGCTTTTTTGCTTGCAGGATGCCAAAATGTTTTCATGGGCAAAGATTTCTTTGCTTGTTTCATCTGGTACCAAATCAAATTGTTTTAATTCGCCCTGTCCCAAAGAACTCCGATCCCCACAATAGCATAAAGCACACAAATGCCTCCTGTAATGAACAGAAAAAAAAAAAAAACAACACATGTGAAAACACAAAGTAATACTTTCTACTACTCTGCTATGACAAAACAAATCAGAAACTACACTTGTATAAATAAACTTACCATAACAGTACATGTCTGAACACATCACTGTTGCAGTAGTCTAAGCTATATTGAAGATGGGATCCGTACAGATGCTCGACTGCATCTTTCACAGAATCCCAATTTGGCGAACATACTTGCGCGAAAGTGCTGTTCACTGAAGCAGCACTTTCGTGTAAGTATGCTTGTTGTTCCAGTCGTACTATGATGCGGTAAGGGAAAATTCCCTTTTCCCCACTGTAGTGCGACCTCGGAGTGAGAATATTAAAGTAGGGGGGTGCGGTGGGTTTGCCCCCTGCATTCAAGTAGATTTTTTTTTTTTTTTTTTTAACATACTTTAACGAAAGCGCTTTTTCAATGAAAGTGCTTAGATCCATTGAAGACGTACTGCCAAGGGCTGGATGGCTTTCCAGCAGCTAAAGATTTAAGGTACCCTTCCACACACAGTAACCAGTATAGAGCTCCAAGAGAACAGTATAAGCACAGTGGTTAGGGTGTCAAAACTTCACAACTTTCTTGCCACTGACATTTGTGGTTGTGTGCGCTACGGTTGTCTTTAACAGAGGGTGCATCATGAAACAGAAATAGGGCAGGCAGGCTAAATAAAATGAGACAAGCCTCCACAGCAACCAATGAGAAGTAACTTGAGGTACTATAATGGCCAATACCTATGGAAGACATTAGACTTCTGACCTCTGGATTAAGACAAGATGACTTACAGAAGTCTCCAGGGAGTTAGGTCTGAAAGAAGTAGCCAGTCTGGGAGGTGTCCCTGAAATCGGACATTTAGACAGTGTCTCCGAAGTTTGAACAAGGAAAGAAACCGCTGAGAATCTAGTAAGGCTTACGCCTACTGGAAAGGTTGTTAAATAAACAGATGACCAAGTATAGTTTTGCTTTGAAAAACCTTGTATGAAGAATACTGCAACTATGAACTGATCTCTGGTAGGACTGCTGTAAATGGACTGTTTTTTGATGTGGTATAAAGGGAACTCTGGTCTGATTAGTAGCCTGGGCATCTGAAGCACTGGGAGGGAGGGATGGGCATGTCCATCCAAGAGCCGAGAGTTTACCTGAGGCACTCTCTGAGGGGAGGCATGGCCCATAGAGCAAAATAGCCCTTGGATTTAGTAGACAAACGGTGGGAAGGGGAAAAAGTATGTAAAATACAGCCAGCCCCCACAGAAGAAGTCACCAGCATGACCCTCCAAGGTTACCCTTAAGGTCCATGTTAGCCCAAACTCTGTATCTGGGGGAGGAAGGAGGAGCTGGAAGACTTTGTGATGGATGGCACTCTGGGATGACCACAAAACATGAAGCAGAATGGGGAGGGGTAGGCTATGAGCTGTTAAATTGTGCTTTGGTCCAGGGTTTGAATCCCTTAGCCTTAATTTGCCTATGGTGTGACTATGAGCAAGTCACTTAGACAGTGCTCCTGGGTGGAGTTTGACAAATGTTACATGCCTTAGTGCTCTACCTTTTGTCAACAAATACAAATAAAAAAATTAACTGAAACTGTCTCAGAATATTCGTCCCCCTTATACTGAGAAGTGTACTAACCTTGTGTCCATACAGTGATTTGGTCTAGAAAAAAGGGGGCTGCTGTAGCAGTAATAAGGGTGTGACGTCTTTCTGTTGCTAAGTTTTTAAGATTTAAAAGGCAGGCTGCTGTACTTTGTTTAAAATAGAGAAACAAACTAAGGCTGTGATAAACTCTAATAATGCTTTAATGAACTCCACTACATCTCTTCAGTTTTTCAGGAAAGATATTCAGCCACTAACCAGTGCAAGATATGCTAAAAATTATACTTCCCAGAAAATTCAAATCTGGAGGTGAAGTACTTGCGTTAGCACTCATTGCTGGAAACAGGTTCTTTGCAAAGCAAGGACAAACTATTGAAAGTGTAGAAATAAAATAAAGTAAATTACAGGGTAAAATACTAAATTTAAAGCTTTACTGAATACCAAAACATCAATGCAAAGCAGTGAAGCAACTCGTACAAAAAATACTCAACCGTGGTGTCAGAGGAACTAAAAAATTAATGAACAGTCCCTACTTGTACTGTCCTCCAAGCTGATGGGCCTTTTAAGGTTTTGAAATGATTATTTAATTTGAATCCCAATCTCAGAGTGGATAAACTAACTGAAAAAATGGGCAAGTATAGGTTTGTGGCTCTTTGGACATGATCAAAGGCTAGTGGCAAATTTCACCAGAAGCTCAGAGAAAAAAAAGTCACTTTTCACACTAGATGGATTCTTACATTACTAAGTCAAGCCTTCTGGTCTTTAAGGAGCACCGGCAACAATCCATTGTCTGTTGGACAAAATGCTTAACCCAATACCAAATATGCAGCTGCCTACTTGGATCATGTAATACTTTCTGAGAACTGCAAAAGCCATTTTCGTAAAATCCAAGCTGTTTTAGATTCCCTGCATCAAGCTGTGTTGACTCTTAACTCATCTAAGTGCAAATTAGGAATGACAGAATATACCAAGGAATAATGAAGCTAAACAATGAGGAAACTGTTGTAGTGGGCCAGTTTTATATTGCTTCAAAGAAATACACTGGGGGAGACATGGCCAAGACAGCGAGCAGTTAACAGCACTGCATCTCTGACAGGATTTTTACTAAAAACTGAAATAGAACATTTCAAAACTCGATGGATTTATAACTGAACATCTGATAAAAGATTTACTACAAAAAACAAATTTGAAACTCTTAATTGCTTTTTCCTATTAAGGCAACTACAAAGAACCAATTGTCTCAGAATGAGCCACTCTAAGCCCAGTGTACAGGACAGTACTATGAAAAAAGACATACAGGCTATACTAACATCAGTGAATTAATTATCTGTAGAGATAAATTAGAAAATAACATGGACAATTTTAAAAAGGAATGTAAAAAACAAGCTGAAGTGCTGAGTGAATCCCTTAAACAATCATCACAAATCTCGAGTATAAAAGAGCCACTGTCCAATTTTGATGGAAGGTTACATGAAAATGAGAACACTGAATTTCTTATGAAACAAAGGAACGTTGTTCGGGAAAACACAGAAGACTTGGAGAACAGATCTAGAAGGAACAACATCAGGATTTATGAGATTCCTGAAAAAGAAGAGATAGACAGTACAACTCAATTCCTTAACACCAGGCTTGAATCTGCCTGAAGTGTTTTTCCTTTGGGATTGAAAAGTACACAGATCACTACCACGGTCAATGATTAACATTGTTCTCAAGTCAAGATAAGGATTTAGTCTTAAAAGCTGTATGAACTAATTATCCAGTTAAAATTAAAGAAAACACTACAACATTTGATAAGGACTATTCAACATTAGTGATGTCAATGAGAAAAACATGTGTGCCACTTGTTGAAAGCTTAAAGAAAAAAAATATTAAAGCACAAATCTTGTTTCCAGCAAAAATAAGGATTCACCTTCCTGAAGGAAAGAAGATTTAAACACCCTGGAAAATGTAATGGACTTTATATAGAAAAATAAAATCCTAGGGGGGAAAAAAAGGAATGGACTGGAATCTATCTACTTTTTTGAAGAGAAATGCAACAAGATGGTTGGTTAATAAAAGACAAAAATTGTAAAAACTGAAGGACTAATGAAAATCCATGTACTTCATTGTTATGAATTCTTATTAATTTAAAGAAGTGCATGAAAACTTATGAACAGGTGTTGAATATTACTTTTTTACAAGGTAAATCATTTCTTTCTTTCCTTCCCTACTTCGAATGGTTACTAGTTCCCTTTCTAAAATGTTATTTTAGCGATATATGAAATGAATGCCCTTATTTTCATTTAAAGCTTAAAGGATAAACTATTCATTTTATTAAAAGTTAATCAATATTATGATAAAACTTATGTTAGGTAGCACACTTTCTGATATCTTAGAATAGTTGAGTAATGCACTATTAAAACGTAATACAATATGCAACAAATGGCACTAAAGAGGCATGTTAAGTTACATTTCTGGGTTCTTAAAATGGTCCAGTAGTGGGCTACTGATAGTATACTTGACATGCAATAGCACACCCAGGAAAGACATGCTATGTTACAAACAAAGAATACAAATATAACTTTTTGCACATCTAACAAGTTGCTATTGAAATGATACCAAATAATTAGAGTGACATTCACACTTTTAAAGTTAAACTAGGATCACACAACTGACATTCTTTTAATGCAACTTTATATGCTACATCTCCTTTAAAAATGGCAGTCTGCTTTACATTAAACAACACATACAAACAGTGCTTCCTGAATCTTTAAATGTTATTTCTTTAAACACAATAGCTTTTTGGTGGTTAACACACTTTAAAATTTTTTAGTGGTTTGGAAGGGTTTGAGGGATTGATGTATAATGCAGAGATGGCTTGGATTCATAGGTAGGTGCTAGGCTATCGACCCTAGCGCCCATACAAGCCTAGCCAAAAAATGTACCCTGGCTTTCGCCACCCAAGAAAATTATTCTTCTGTGCCCCTGTCGAGCAGAGCCACAGAAGTGATCCCCGGGGTGAATTTCCCATCCAATCATCAAGATTTTTCTTGAAGAGTGCTAATGAGGAGCTCTGTTTGACATATATAGGCAGTCTGTTCCAGAGTATGGGAAGTCTCTGAGACAGGAATCTATCCCTCCAGCATGTTCTGTTTATTGTGGTGACAAGGTTTAGGTCCCTAGAGCGTGTAGCTCGGAGGGATTGGGATTTCTTTAAGTGGAGCATGTCCAACAGCTCTGGGTTTGACATAGCTTTGTATGTTAGGCAGAGATCGCCCCTGAGTAGGCGATATGCGATGGAGTAAAGCTGTAGTTTTTTGAGACGGTCTGCATAGGGCATCTGTTTGAGGCCAGTAATCCTCTTTGTGAGGTATTTCTGTGGTCTTTCCAGTTGTTGATGTCTTGTGAGGTACATACCAAAAGGGGCGTTGTACTCTATAATGGGTCTAATGAGTGATGAGTAGAGGGGAACAATGACCTCTTTTTCTGGATGAGAATCCTTTTGTGATGAGATGAGCCACGTAGAAGGATTTCCTGACCACTGTGGCGATGTGATTATCAAAGGAGAGATTAGTGTCCACCTGTGTCCCAAGGTCTCATCACATTTTCGGCATTAAGTAGACTACCAGCTATGTGGTAGTTCATGGGTACAGAGTTTTTACCAAAGGGGATGACAATACACTTTTTGGCATTGAGCTTCAGGCCATGGCTTTGACACCAGGTATCTGTCTCAGTGAGGCCCTTTTGCAGTGTGTCCACATCGTTAGGAGTTTCGATTATGGCTCCTAGTTTGCAGTCATCTGCAAACTTTGTTAGCCAAAGACCTTCGGTGTTGGCCTGCACTTCAGAGAAGTAGATACCAAACAGGAGAGGACCCAGGACTGAACCCTGTGGTACTCCACTTGTCACTGGTCTGACGTCGGATTTGGAATCCGCTACTTTCAGTGTGGGTTCTGTCCGTGAACCAGTTGGCAACCCATCTTGTGACATTGGGATTTATACCTAGTTTAGTGAGCTTATCTATAATTCCAGAGTGGGGGATGGTGTCGAAAGCCTTGGCGAGATCTAGATAAGATTACCCTCATCTATGGCTTTGGTGACTGCTTCAAAGAAGTCAATCAGATTTAGGAGACATGATCTGCCTTTTACAAATCCAAACTGGGTAGGGTCCAGAGTTTGGAGATTACCAATGTCTTTGTTTATGAATTCCACGATGATATGTTCCATGGCCTTGCAGACCAGGCTCGTCAGGCTAATGGGGCGGTAGTTCCCGGGGTCCGTCGTGGCTCCCCCTTTGTGGAGTGGGATAACCGTCGCGGTGCGCCATTCAGTGGGTACAAAGCCTGAGGTGAGGCTATGATTGAACATGGTACTTAGATAGGGTGCCAGTTCATTCTGTAGTTCATGTAGAACGCAGCCTGGGATATTGTCAGGTCCAATGGATGCTGTGTTCTTGGCTTTGGAGAGTGTGTTTTTTACCTGTGCAGCCGTGATTATAGGAACTTTGCATTCTTCCGGTATAGAGATGGGCCCTCTAGGGAGTGAGAGGGGGGTAAAGTTAGTACTGAACCTATCTGCTAGGATGTTGGCAATATTAAGAAGTTATGTACCTACCATAACGTTCCATGTTAGTTGTCTTCTTCTCGCCTTCTTTCTTGCTGGTTGGGTTCGGAGCCGATCCTCGGCTCCGACTCGGCCATATTCAAAAGCTCGAGAGCTACTTACTGGCTCGAGGCCCCCTCCTATATCCCATGATGCCTGGCGCTAGATACCCAGATCTTGTTTGGTAACCTAACTACAGACATAATAATAATAATACAGTAACTGTAGCAGGATACAGGAAACTACTGGAGAGACTGACAGTCAGAAGTAACAGCCAGAGAAGACTCAGCCAGTGACAAAGAAGCCTAAGGAACTCTTCTCGGTCTACTAGGTTAAGGGGATGGAGGGTGGGACGCAAGAAAGAAGGCGAGAAGAAGACAACTAACATGGAACGTTATGGTAGGTACATAACTTCTTAATGTTAAGTTGTCTATCTCGCCTTCATTCTTGCTGGTTGGGACAGCGTCCCTAGCACCTCAATCCTGGGTGGCTCATCGAAACAGACTCTTCAGAACAGTGGAACCAAAATTAGCTCTGCTTCTGGAAGCCACATCCAGCTTATAATGTGAAATGAAGGTATGTGGATTAGCCCAGGTAGCTGCCGCACAAAGTGTTTCCATTGGCAATCTAGCCTGAAAAGCTACATAAGTAGCTAAAGCTCTGGTGGAGTGTCCTTTGGGTTTAGTAGGAAGGTCTTTATTTCTCAACTGATATATAAAGGTAATAGTAGAAGACAACCACCCAGATAAGGTGACTTGACACCGGTATGCCTTGTTTTCCTTCAGCGCAAGACAGGAACAACTGGTCTGATTTTCTGAATTGCTTGGTCCTATGCAAGTAAAAGCGTAATTGTCTATGGACGTCCAATTGATGTAATTTGTATTCTGCCTTCTTGGAATAATTTGGAAAGAACACGGGCAGTTCAATGGACTGATTCAAATTACAATCAGAAGTAACCTTTGGGAGAAAGGAAAGATTAGTCCAAAGAGAAACTCTATCATTGTGAAAAACTAGATAAGGAGGACGAACACAAAGAGCCTGAAGTTCAGAAACTCTTCAGGCCGACGTAACTGCAACCAAAAGAAGGGTTTTCCAAGAAAGAAACTTCAAGGAACAAGAAGCTGCCGGTTCAAAGGGGGGCAGTATCAGGGAAGCTAAAATCAAATTCAGATCCCACGGAGGCGGGGGATCTCTTACTGGGGGCCTGAGTAGAGTGGTCCCCTTCAGAAAGGCTTTACAAAGATTATGGGACATGATGCTCGAATCAGATAGGCCCGTATGAAAGTTTGAAATTGCAGCTAGCTGAACTCTAATCGTGGCAGAAGAGGATCCAGTTCGAAAAAGTTCTGCTAGAAAATCTAAAATATGGTGCACAGGGGCTGTAAAGGGATCTATATTCCTGTTCTCTGCCCATAAGGAAAAACGTTTCCACTTACTAGCATAAGTCTTTCTAGTGGTTGACTTATGCGAGGATAAAATGATTTCACGCACCGAATGGGAGATGTTGAGAAGCCTGGCTAAAGTCGGAAGTGGACAAACCAAGCAGTGAGCTGGAGGGATTGAAGAGATTGGTGCAGCCCGCCCGACTGATGGATCAGGAGATCTGGAACTGGGTCCAGGGCTGCTCTAGAAGATGATTATGCAGGAAGGGGAACCAAATTTGTCGAGGCCAGTAAGGGGCAATGAGGATATTCTTGCATCACAGTGTGGTAGCTTTCTGAATTAGTTTGGGAATCAGGGAGAATGGAGGGAATGGAAGTCCCTGGGGCCAATCGTGAACTAGAGCGTCTCTGGGGAGGTGTCCGGGAAGAGGTAGGAGAGAGAAAAAATTGTCGCACTTGCTGTTGAAGGGGGTCGCAAAAAGGTCGCTGCAAGGCTGACCTCATTTGCGGAAGATTCTGTCTGCCACAGTCTGATTGAGAGACCACTCGTGAGGCATGAGAATTGCTCTGCTCAGCCTGTCTGCTGTAACGTTGGACTTCCCAGGGATGTGCGCTGGTATCAGAAAAGTACAGTTTTGTACCTACCATAAATGTAGATGTTCGAGGATCCACATTGCTGCAGTCCTAACTATTGGGGTAGTCCGCTGTCCAGTCGGCCCGAATACCAAAGTATATGGCTGACGTCGGTCAGGGCGCATTAGACTGACGTCAGTACGTCAGGGTACTAATGCGCATGACCGACGTCATATCCTCAGTCTTTTCTTGCCCCAGATGTCAGAAGACCCTGAAAAGATAAGGCCCAAAGCCAAACACTGCCAACATACCTGCACCAAAATATATATATACAAAATATACAAAATTAGCAGATCATAACCTCACCTACACAACCACCCCTAAACACAGAGGGGAAGGAGGGAGGGTAAATTGGACTGCAGCAATGTGGATCCTCGAACATCTACATTTATGGTAGGTACAAAACTGTACTATGTTCTTCATTCCACATTGCTGCAGTCCTAACTATTGGGTAGAATCCCAAAGCAGAGGTAAGGGAGGCTGGCAAATCATAAGGAAGCAGGAACTGACAACATGCCTTGCAAAATAGCTGTGGCAAAACCAGCCCTAGACTTAGAGTAGAGAGGAAGGTGATAATGCTTAGAGAAAGTATGCACTGAACTCCAAGTAGCTGCCTCCAAAATATCCTTAGTTGCCACCCCCCTTAGAAATGCTGTTGAAGTGGCAGTAGCCCTAGTGGAATGAGGCCTAATTCCAGCTGGAATTTCCTTGCCATGATGGGAATAACAAAATGTAATGCAACACCCAATCCATCTAGAAATAGTTTGTTTAGACACAGGCTTGCCCTGAGAACTCAAAGCAAAAGAAATAAACAACTGCTGAGACTGCCTAAAATCTTTAGTCCTGCTCAAATAATAACGCAATTGCCTGTGTACATCTAAAGTGTGCAAAATCTTTTCCCCTTTATTTTGGGGATCTGCATAAAAAGTAGGCAAATGAATAGTTTGGTTTAAAGCCACACTAGAAACCACCTTAGGCATAAAGGAAGGATTAGTACGTAAAGATACCCTGTCCTTATGAAAAATCAAAAAAGGCTCCACTGCCATAAGGGCCTGCAACTCAGAAACCCTTCTTGCAGAAGTAATGGCCAACAAAAAAGCAGTCTTCCATGACAAGTATTTCAAGTCAGCAGTAGCCGCAGGCTCAAAAGGTTGTAGAGTAAGTTTCTCCAACACAAAATTGAGGTCCCAAGCAGGAGTAGGAGCTCTACGTGGGGGTCTTATATTCTTTGCCCCTCTAAGAAATTGCTTGAACAAAGGATGTGAAAACAATGGTGGGTCACAATCATAGTGAGCTGAAATTGCTGCAGCATGAATCTTAATGGAAGAGAAAGACAAACCTTTGTCCAATAACTCAGTAAGATATAGAAGAGCCACACTCAGATTTGGCTCAGAAATCTCCAAATTGTTTGCTGCACTCCAAAATAAAAATCTCTTCCATTTTTCTGCGTACACTTTCCTTGTACTAGGTCTCCTGGCTTCCATAATCACATTTAAAACTTGTTGAGGAAGTTGAGACCTGCTGTCTTTCAAAACAGAATATGCCAGGCTGTTAGATGAAGAGAGTGAAGCTTGACATTGAGCAGGTGACCGTCTCTCTGAGACAACAGGTGTGGAATCAAGGGTAAAGGCCATGGAGGCTTCTTTACCAGACTCCTCAGTAATGGGTACCAGTGCTGCCGAGGCCAATCTGGAGCTATTAAAATCATCCTTGGCTTGTCTTGTCTGACCTTTAGAAGCACCTTTGGAAGAAGAGGCAGAGGTGGAAACGCATACACATGAAGATTTTTCCAACTGAAAGAAAGAGCATCCACTTTCCAAGCTGCGTGATGAAACCTCTTTGTGCAAAACTTTGGCAGCTGATGGTTTAGTGGAGAAGCGAACAGATCTATGTCTGGAGTTCCCCAGGACACTGTCAACTTTTGAAATACATGAAGATCCAGTTTCCACTCGTGGGGATCCATGATTTGTCTGCTTAACACATCTGCTAAGGAGTTCTGTGCTCCCGGCAGAAACCTTGCCTGAAGAGTTAGTTGCAAGCTGAGCGCAGTCTCCCATAAAATCATTGCTTGCCTGCACAATGGGTAAGAATGTGTTCCCCTTGTTTGTTGATGTACCACATGACAGTTGTGTTGTCTGTTAGAATCAACACCTGCCCTGGAAGAAGTAACTCCTTGAAAGCCATTAATGCAAATTGGACTGCTAACATCTCCTTCATGTTGATATGTAGATGCTGTAGTCTGGCAGGCCACTTGTCTTGTATCCACTTTCCATTTAGATGAGCTCCCAAGCAATGTCTGAGGCATCTGTCGTTAGAATCTGACTCGCCTCTGGCCGGGTCACAGAGAGTCCCTTGTTTAGGTGACATTCCTGAGCCCACCACAAAAATTCCTTTTGAATGCAAGGTATTATTTGAATGACAGTGTCCAAATCCTGGCAGTGCTGTGTCCATACATTTTGAGATACCATTGTAGCTTCCTCATATGCAGTTTGGCATTGGGAAGCACCAGAATACAAGATGCCATGAACCCTAAGGCTTGAAGGACTGTCCTTGCAGTCAGCCCGGACTGAAGAGATAGTTGATGGAAGTAATTGGAAAGATTCTTTTGTTTGTCCGGGGTTAAAAAGGCCATCTGGGCTGCTGTATTCAGTCTCACACCCAGAAAGCACATGTCTTGAGAGGGTACTAGACTGGACTTTATTTCGTTCACAGAATACCCTAGGCATCTTAGCACTGCTATGACATATTCCAAATGCTGTAGAAGGTCTTCCTTTTCTTGAGCCAGAATCAGGCAATCGTCCAAGTAAGGATAGATTTGAATTCCTTTTAGCCTGAAGTAAGCTATCACTGGAGCCAGAACCTTTGTGAATACTCTGGCAGTAGATAAGCCAAAGGGCAATGCAGAGAACTGATAATGAGCATTTCCAGCTCGAAACCGCAGATACTTTCTGCAACTTAGTCTTATAGGCACATGAAGGTAAGCCTCCTTGAGATCTAAAGTTACCATCCAGTGATCTTTGCCCAGCAGAGGTAAAAGCTGTTGTAACGTCAACATCTTGAACTTGGGAATGTCCAGATAAGTGTTGAGGATAGATAAATCCAAAATTGGTCTCCACGTGTTCCCCTTTTTTGGTACTAAGAACAGGCGAGTAAAATCCTAGGCCCCTTTCTGGCACAGGAACCGCTGAATGGCCCCTATTTGGAGTAACAGAGAAATTTGCTTGTGAGCCTCTTGTCTTTGTAGAGGAGGAATGTCTGGCATGCCTTTGAAAGGAGGCAAGGTATGGAAATAAAACCTGTAACCGTGGTGAATAATATCCAGAACCCATCTGTCTTGGGTAATTAAATCCCAATTTTCTTTGAAAAGAGACAGCCTTCCTCCCAACGGTGCTGCCAGGCGAGAATGAACTGGCAGCTGAAAAGGCAGGTCATTGGTTCTGCTTACGAAAGGACTGACCCCTGCCCTCCCCAGAAGTCTGAGCAGGGGAACTCCCTGTCCTAGGCCTAAAAGAACCCTGAGCTCTGCCCCTACCACGTCTAGACCTACCCCTAGACTGGGAATCATAAGCAGGAAAAGTCCAACCCTTAGCAGGCCAATTTCTACTAAACTTCGGAGGCTGCACCTGTAAAAAATCTTTAACAGTTTGCATAGATTTAGCCTTATCCTCCATTTTTTTCAAAACTGCTTCCACAGGCGAACCAAACAACACATCAGACTGCAAAGGAGCATCCAAAATCCTTGTCTTAACATGCTCAGCTAAGTTCTGATCTCTCAACCAGGCGTGCCTACGAAGAACAGAACCAGTGGCAGCCACCCTGGAGGAGGCCTGCACAGCATCAAAACCACATTGCAAGGAATGTTTACCCACCTGTTCAGACACATGAACTAAATCCTGCAACTCTTTACAGTCAATACCTTCCGCCAGAGCATCCACCTTAGATTTCAACTGTGAAAGAAGATAATTCTGATATTTTAACATGTGAAACTGACAATTCAACGCCCTCATGGCTAAAGTGGAAGAAGTATACACTTTCTTTCCCCATCTATCCAAAGCCCTTGCCTCTTTATCAGGAGGGACAGGATTTTTAACAACTGAGGCCTTTACACCTTTAGGCCCCTGAGAGACAGTTTCTGGGTCTGCCCTAGGACTCTTAAAAGATACTTATGAGCTTCAGGCACCCTATAATACCTATCCGGTTTAACTGGGGCAGGAGGCAAAGAATCAGGATTCAGGGAAGCCTCTGCAAAAACATCTTCCACCACATTCAAAACAGGAGGTATAGCTAAAGGCCTATGCTGGGGTAAAAACAAGAACTCCCTAAGCCTTTTCCTGGAATCAGAGAAATCTTGGCCTTCCCATTTAAAATGCTCCCTCATGGAATGCAAAGTCTCTGAAAATGAAAAATCCTCAGGAGGAGAAGCTGAAGGAGTAGAATCATCCACATCAGAATCAGAATAAGTAGGGAACTCCTGCAAGTCTTCAGCCGAAGACTCAGAAGCCTGCGAGCATTGCTCAAAACTCTCAAGCTCAGGTTCCACCCTAGGCCTCTTATCAGGAGGGGGCATAGAACCCCTTATCATAGTAATCAAATCTTCTGCCATTTTAAGCATATGTTTCTTAGGCAAAGACCCTGAAGCACTAGGAGAAACCCCCACTGAAGCAAAACTTGGCCTGCCCCTTAAAGAAGCCTTGGAAACAGAAGGGGAGGCCCTAACCACCTTAGGAAGTGAGGGAAGAACAGCCACCTGAGAAGCCCCCTCAGCCTGGCCTACTTCCTGAGAGGAAACATCCTGTAACAGTAAAGTCTCTCCCTGAGACTCCAAAGAAACACCTGGCAAAACCTCCGGCTCCACTGAGCCCTCTAAAGAACCGACGTCTGGGACTGTCGGTTCTTCCCCTCTAGGCTTTGCTGTTTTGTCCTTGCGTTTTTTAGCCGAAGCTGGCGTCGGAGCATCCGACGGCATTTTATAGTTACAACGCTTCCCAAACACTAACCTGGCACAGTCTAACCTCCTTTTAATAGTGCGTTTGTTAAATCTAGCACAAGAACGGCAACCAACAACGTCGTGCTCAGGCCCTAAACAAGGTATACACAAAGTATGGTAATCCCTATGAGGTATCTGTTTCCCACAAGAAATACAGTTATTCACTTTTTCTGACATCCGGTTAAATACTGAGGCAAGAAAAAACCAAAATATTCCCCAACGGGGTACTTAGCCAACTTTGATTCGGTCTGAAACTCTGACTTCAGAAATTTTCAGAACGCCAACCTGCACTCGCAAAATTGCTTCTGCATCGGACCATGCGGCAAAAAAGACTGAGGATATGACGTCGGTCATGCGCATTAGTACCCTGACGTACTGACGTCAGTCTAATGCGCCCTGACCGACGTCAGCCATATACTTTGGTATTCGGGCCGACTGGACAGCGGACTACCCCAATAGTTAGGACTGCAGCAATGTGGAATGAAGAACATCCGTTGGGAAGAGATCGCCCACTGCCAAAGTCTGAGTGCTTCTCGACATAAGGGGTATGATTTGGTTCCGCCCTGCTTGTTGATGTACCATACCACTGACATATTGTCTGTCTGAATTGCAATGGTCCCGGTGGGAAGAAAGTTCTGAAGAGCTTGCAACGCTAAAAGCACGGCTCATCTCCAAGACATTGATATGCAGATGGTACTCGTGAGGCTGCCAGGTGCCTTGGACTGTTCTGTCCTGATAATGCCCCCCCCCCGATCCCCCTACTGGGGGAGGAAGAACGAATGATCTGCCCTGGTGTAATGATGGGGAAACCATCCACCAAACAAGTTGGTTTTTGAATGACTGTGTGATCATTATCCTGTGAGACATCGGGAGTTGCTGGAAAGACCATTGTGTGAACAGCATCCACTGAAGAATCCTCATATGAAAGCGTGCAAGGGGGACTAGTATTATAGCCGCTGCCATGAGACCCAGTGTTTTTAGGACAAATCTGGCCTGAATCTTTTTGCATCCTAATAAGACCTGCACATGTCGTTGAATGGCTAACACTCTGTCTACTGGTAGAGTCGCTGACATGTCCTTTAACATGTGTTTAAGTTTGTGCCTATAAAGGTGATAGATTGACAAGGCGACAATGCAGGCTTTTCGAAATTTATTGTGATGCCTAGAGTGGAGCACGTTTGGATGGTGCAGTCTCTGGCTAGCAGCAGGTGATGCCCGGTGGTTGCAGTAAGGAGCCAGTCATCTAGATATGGAAACACCTGGAATCCTAGCCATCTCAAGTGAGCGGTGACTACTGCCAAACATTTGGTGAACACCCTGGGGGCTGTGGTGAGACCAAAGGGCAGCGCTCTGAACTGATAATGACTGGCTCCCAGCTGGAAGCAGAGGAATCTTCTGGAGCATCTGTGCATTTTGATATGGTAGTACGCATCCTGAAGATCTATGGAGCACATCCAATTGTCCTGACCCAGAAAGGGTAAAATGGACTGTAGCGTGACTATCCAGAACTTCGTTCTTTAAACAGACCTCTTTAGTTTGCTGAGATCCAGAATGGGTCTCCAATCCCCTGTCTTTTTTGGTACCAAAAAGAACCTTGAGTAAATTCCGGGTCCTTGTTGGTCTGCTGGGACTGACTGGATGGCTCTTTTTCTTAGCAGTTTTGAAATTTCTTGAACTGCTTGATCCCTTAGATTGGGTGGAACATCTGGAAGGGATTTGTTGGGAATGTAGGGAATGTGAAAGAAGGGGATTTTGTAGCCTTTGGATATGATAGAAAGTACCCATTTGTCTTTTGTTATAGTTTGTCAGACTCCTGGGTACAGCGATAATCTTCCCCCGACTGCCTCCGAAGGTGGACAGCCGGGCAGCACTTCAGGGATGCTGGAAGGGCTAGTCAGAGAAGGATTCTCTTTGGCCCTGATTTTGCGGACCCCCCCCTGCCCCTAGGGCGGCGTCTATTTTTGTTCCCTCCTCTGCCCCTGGAGGGGAACTCTCCACATGTGTCAGGCACGGCTCCCTGGGATTTCCGGAACCACAACTTCCCACTCTTCTGACCCTTGGGATACGGTCTTGGAGTAGAAAAATGGACTCCAACGGCAGAGAGAGTCTTGCCTTCCTGCTCACACCTGGTAAGGGTATCCTTCACCTGTGGTCCAAACAGAGAAGAACCATCAAAGGGGGTGTTGGTGAAAGATGCCTTAAAGGGTTCCGCAAAGTTGCATAACCGCATCCAAGCGTGTCTCCTCAAAGCCACACCTGTGCCTGCGGCCCTACTTGCTCCATCGGCTGCATAAGAGATGAGCAGCATGGAGGAGTTTACTACAGAATTTAGAGTCGCCAGCTGGGAGGCAATCTTAGCCTGAGCCACTGCAGCTGATGGATCTTGAAGGGTATCTCCTAACTCTTTAATGAGATCCCTTTGAAGGCAGGTAAAATGGCATAAATAGTTCAGAGACCTCATGGAAAAGGTCGCTGAGGAAAACATCCGCTTCCCATATCTCTCCATTGTACTAGATTCCTTAATAGGGGGATGGACAGACGAAGTTTCAGCCAACTCCTTTTTAGTGGCCGCTGCTACCACCATGGCATCAACGGGAACACCCTTGGTCAGAAATTGCTTGTCCTGAGGGGCGGTGATGAATTTTGTGGGCCTACGGGGAGCTGGTTCCATTGTGTCTGGAGCTGACCATGCCTTTCGAGCCACCACCGACATCAGTGGATCGAAAGGCAGAGACACCCAGGAGGTGGAGGGTCGGGAACCAAATGCGGCCAGGAATACAGTCTCATCCTCGGAAGGGTTAAGGGTAGTCCAGTTCCCCCTCTGCCTAAGGATTTCAAGGATGTCTGAGAAGGAGACATCCTCAGAGGGGGATCTCGGGGACCCTTCCGACTCCTCCAAATCGGTATCTGAAGTGACAGACTCAGGGGAGTCAACATGCTTCCTCTTGCGTTTTCTCTTTCGAGGAGGCTCCTCTGAATGAACAGGGGAGGCCTCGGAAGAGGAAGATACACCCAATGGGGTGCCCTGGAGCGCTTGTTCCCCACGCTTGAGGTCTGGAGGAGGGGCAGAGGCAGGAGCAGGCACCATGGGGGGAGGAGCCGATGAGGCCGACCGTGAGGATGAGGCTGAGCACACTCCTCATGACCTCAAAGGTGCCCCTTCCCGATGCCATAGAAGGCTCCAGCTCCGAAGAGACCGGAATCCCTCCCGGCACCGAGAGGGACAGCTCCGAAGCTGATGTAGGAGCCGAACTCACCTGCGCCTAAGCTCCAAGAGGGAGAATGGGGTCGGACAAGGGTCCGATGCCACTCACCCCCTCGGAGCCAACGAGAGAGTCCCGGTGCCCAGATCCCTCCAAGGACGGCACCATGGAAGAGATCGGAGCCGTTGACGGCACCGAAAGGGGAGGTATCGGTGCCGACAGACCCACGGTTCCAGCCACAGCATGCTCCGGCTCTGAACTCAAGGGATGAGTCGAAGGAGGAACTATTGGAGAAACAGGTAGAGCCGAACCCTGGTGAGGGGGGCTGGATAGCATTTTTGCCAGGGCCTGCGACTTTAAAAGCCTGCTCACCACTCTCTCCAAATTATGGTCAGATAGCCTAGACGACCGAGAAGAGTGGGATCGATGACTCTGCTCAGATTGCAATAAGGGTGACCCTGGGGCCGAGTGCATCGACTCCAATGATGGTGACCTGGAGTGTTTCCGACTCCCTGATGGTTCCGACGGAAGAGTCGTAGCCGACAGAGATAGGTACTTCGGCTCCAGTCAGAGCCGAAGTTGACGTAGAGATAGGTACTTCGGTTCCAGCCGGAACTGAAGTTGAAGCAGAAGCCATACCCGGCGATGGCTCCGAGGTGGGAGCAGACGGCTTCGATGGCCTAGAAGGTTTCACTGAGTCTTGGCCGGTGATCCTTCAGGTTTAAGCAAACCCATCAGGATAAGCTTATTCCTACGCTCCTGCAGGACTCTTGGACTAAGGCGTGACACACCGAGCAAGAGTCCTGCAGGTGTAGGGAGCCCAAGCAGTAGACACAAGAAGTGTGACCATCTGTCAGAGACATTTTCTGACAGCATGAGTCGCACTTCTTGAATCCCAACACTTTTGGGTTTTTAGACATTCCTGTAAAGGAAATTCAAATACAAATAA
The DNA here is from genome assembly GCF_019279795.1 of Protopterus annectens. Classification (NCBI taxonomy): domain Eukaryota; kingdom Metazoa; phylum Chordata; order Ceratodontiformes; family Protopteridae; genus Protopterus; species Protopterus annectens. The sequence continues at coordinate 440,777,036 of NC_056732.1, read as the reverse complement.
CAAGTAGAGTGGAGAGCAGGTAACGGAAAAAAAATACACACAATTCACACAAGTTACCACACCCTAACAGCACACACACACACACTATAATAATATAAGACCTACAAGCTACCACAAATTACTAAAAAGAAAACTTTTGTCTACCTTAAAAATAAAACAATGATAAGCCGCTAACTAAAACGGCTTACTTTGAAAGGTAAACGAGGGTGGGGGAGGGAAAGGAAAAACTAAGGAGAAAACAAGTTTTAAGGGGGGGTAAACACTAAAACTGCTAAAGAATCTACTCTGAGCTATAACAATAAAAGTATACCTAACAAAGTACAAAAAAGAACAAAGTGAAAATTACGACCTGAGCCAGTAAACGCAACCTCGTAGCAGAAGCGGCAAACGAGATCTGGGTATCTAGCGCCAGGCATCATGGGATATAGGAGGGGGCCTCAAGCCAGTAAGCAGCTCTCGAGCTTTTGAAGATGGCAGAGTCGGAGCCGAGGATCAGCTCCAAACCCAACCAGCAAGAATGAAGGCGAGATAGACAACTTAACATCAGTTGGTTCTGTATATTTAGTGCCATTGTGCTGTAACTCAGAGCAGATCTGAGTGTTCCCATTTAGATTCTTGACATAGCTATAGAATGCTTTGTGGTTGTCTTTAGAGTCAGTGGCAATTTTGTTTTCGTAACTAGCTTTGGAGGACTTTATGAGGGATCTCAGTTTCTTACTGAGGTTGACCAGGAAGTTCCTCCAGTCATGGAATTTTACTCTTTTTTGCAACAGTTTCTTTCTTCTGTTGTAGAGTTTGTTTATGGCAGAGGACCACCAGATTGGCTTCCTTTTTTTGGAGGATAACATCTTGGTTCTATTAGGGATAGCATGATCCATGCATTCGTGTAAGTGCTTATAAAGTGCATTTGTGTAAGATTCGGCAGTCATACCTCTATTGTCCTTCTGCATGGTTGTCATGAAGTTTGTCTGTCTTATGAAGTGTGAAGTTGGCTTTGGAGAAGTTTTTTACGATGGTTTCCCTAATTGGGGGTGGGGGTGGGATGTGGATGTCTAGGCTGATTAGCTTGTGGTCGGATCTGACCAACGAGGAATTGACCTCTGGTGTGGAACACCGGTTTCCCATGTTGGTAATGACCAGGTCTAGGATATTGCTGCCCCTGGTGGGGGTGTGAATAAGTTGATCCAAGGAGTTGGAATTTATGAATTCTAGAAAACGTTGAGCTAAAGAGTTGGTACATGAGTAGTTTTCCCAGTTAATGGTGAGGTAGTTGAAATCACCCATTATTAGGGTGTTGGGTTGTACCCTAATACTTCCAGTGCATCAAGAAATGAGGAGTGTGAATCCTGGGGCATGGTGGGGGGTCTGTAGCAAGCTACAATTTGGACTGCGGTATTGCCCAGAGTTAGTTGCACTTAGATAATCTTGGATGCATTATGCTGTGCAACTAACCTGGAGTTGTGGCTATTCTTAATGAATATGGACACGCCTCTGCCTTTAGTGCTTCGTTCTGGGTTAGGTGGCCGAAAGGTGTAGTATGAATTGTAGCCTGGTAATGCAGGGGTGCTCTCTGGAGCTTTGAACCAGGTCTCTGTCACTGCACAGATGTCAATGTTCTCCATTTTAAGGAGAGCCTCGAGTGAGTGCATTTTGAGGTTTAGACTACTAGCATTGAGTAGCATTACCCTCAGGTTTTGCTTGCTTGTACCGGTTACGGTGGTGAATTTGTCATTTGAACCCTGCCTAAAAAAGGCACTATAGGGGTGGCAAGAGCCTTAGCCAGTATCCGGAATCCTAAGGGCGACAGGTGCAGGCCATCTCTGGCAAAGCATCGTGGTCTGTCAATCATGTCATCCCAGGCAGACAAATACTGGATCCCCTTAGAATGACACCAGAAGCTTAGCCAATTGTTGAAGTCAATCATTTTGTCCTTGTACTGTGGTATCATTCTGGGTGATGGCAGGATGCTACTCAGGGTTAGGGTCATACCTGCCTGGGATACAAGATCGGAGAGCTCCTCCATGTCTCTTTTCATGTAGTCCAGGGAGGTATGTCTCAGGCCATTCACACCAACATGGACAATGACAGTGTCATATTTGTACTTATTGTGGAGTGACCTGAGTGCATGCGTTATGTGGTGGATCCTGGCACCTGACAGGCAGCAGACAGTAACTTTCTCCTTGTTTAGTCTAATGAGTGGAACATCAGTGTGCCTGACTATAGAGTCACCTATGACTAGAGTGTTGGGTACGTTGTTATGCCTTATGGGCTGTGGTTGAGTGGCACACTGAGTTTGTGGGCTGTGTGTCATTTGGGTTGTGTTGGGGGGTGGAGTTTGCTTGCGTTTATGCTTTGGATGTCCCTGATGCTTGGGCAGGTTTTTATTGAGAGCCTCCGCGAATGTAGGTGTGTGTTTTGTGTTTCTATGTGTGTGTTTTGGTGAGGTAGGTTTTGAGGGACTATGTGATGAGTGTGATGTGGTGCAAGTGTTTACCTTCTCCTCTTGACTGTCTAGTCCAGTCTTGGGTGAAGAGAGCTTTGCTTCCAGTTTGGCTATACAAGTGCATCTCTCACAAGTTGTAGTGTTGGGTAGTAGGAGGAGAGGGTTGTCTGTGTACATGAGGCAATTGCTGCATTGCCCCAAGATGCCCAGATTCATCAGGTAGACAGGAGAAATCACTCATGAACATTTCTGTGTGAATTGTAGCCGATTCATTTGCAAGCCCTTGTCATGAGGACCAGCTTAAATTAGCTTAGAGTCATGAGCACTTTCGTGATGCTGCGGGTGTTCTGAAAATTCTAAGAACTGTCCAAGTTACTTCTTCCTATCAAATTAATAAATCATAACATTTTGAATCATATGCTACGATGTCAATGAATACAAGTTAGATAATAAGCAAAAGACAGTGAATTGTATTCTAATCCACTGTCAGTTATTAAATAGTTATAAATGGTTGCAGGATACTGAAAGGATAGTTTAAAGTGACATTTCTGATAAAAAAAATTAGGATTGTGTTTCTCTAGTACTGACTCTTTTTAATGATGACAAATTAAATATCTCAGAACAATTTATTATGGAACGTTTGAGTCTTAGAAGAGAAAATTTTTCAGATTTTTTTTTCAGATACTATTAGACATAACATTTAAGGAAAAATAGGACTGGCTCTAATGGTTGTACTAAATTAAAGAACATCAAATATATGAGGGTAAATATAAACATTATGTTGTTGTTTGTCTTTTGGGCTTTTCCCGGTTAGGGGTCGCCACAGCGGAACTCCGGTCCGCTAATGATTGGCAGTAGATTTTTATGGTGCCAAGTTGCCAGCCCGACGCCCAACCTTCAGCGAAGGCATGCCCATTTACGCATGTCTTTTGGAGGCCACTCTACCGCGGAGAGGACTTGCAGACTCCGCACAGAAGGCACTCCAGCCATTAGAATTACAGTTAAAATATAAAACCTAGAAATATAGTAATAGTGCAAGGCATACTATACAAACAGAAATAGAGATCAGAATAAGTAAATATGTATGCACTTAACAAATATGTTTACAAGGGTGGGAGGTTGGAAAAATGGTTAAAGTGTTCACCTTATAGGCACCAAGTGCAGGGATTGATTCTCACATGAGGTGATTAGCTAGGTTTGAAATGACCCACAAGTACAGTTAGCCTGAAACTAATTTATGAACTTATGATCCGATGAACAACTTTACACACAATAAAACGGAAAATCATCTGACCTATAAATTATTAAATATGAAAACAACCAACTTCCTCCCTATAGTAGACCAGGGAGATAATGTGAGTTAAAGGCAAAGATGATTGTGGAGATATGAGTGTGCGTCTTTTAGCTTGAACACCTGTTTAACTCTTCTTATTCATAACTCACTGATGGGCTTTTTTAAGATAATGCATACTGAAAACATAAGGCACATTAATATGACTCAGAAGCATGAGCTAAGCATTGTTAGGCTAATGGAGAGTTTAACAGGTAGTCTGGCTGTCTTTTTCAACAAACTAGGAATATGTTATTCCATGGTAGAATGTTTTAGGGTTATATCATTAGGTAATTTTTTGTTTCAGAAGTTTTGTCCATAGCTGAAGATTTCATATTGGTATATATACAGTATACAGGTTCTATACATAAATTTGATTTAATTATACTTGTGTTTTTTTCTCTCTTACATAAATGTCTGATTTTAAATGCATATCTATTAATACTAATTGATTGAATACTGCAGTAAAGAGGGGGAGTCAGTTCAAATACTTGCAATTACCTAAAGCTCAAATAGTATTTCTACAGGAAACAGATTTACTTAAAGATGTAAATAAACTTTCATTAAAGAATTACTTGGCTTTAGCAGGTTCTGGCTTTCAAGGTGAAAGACGCACACTCATTTTATGGAAGAACTCACCAGTAATGACTAAAGTAAAAGATACCCATGTTGATAAAAAAAATAAGTTATATTCTTACCATAATGTTCCATCTGTGTTGTCGATCTTGATTCATTCTTGACTGCTGGGACTCTGTTCCAATCCTCAGAACCGACTCGCTATTATATCAAGCTCATGCCAGCCAGAAACTCTCAAGCCAAGGCTACCCATATTGCCTCTCTTCCCTTCCCCTCAGATGGAGTTTTGCCCATAGAGTAAAAAATGATGGAAGCTTTGTCTGAGCAACAACCTTACTAGGATCCCAGTACTAGTTCCGAACCTCCAGGAGTCTTAGGAGGGGAAAGGTGGGTGGGATGTCAAGAATGAATGAAGATCGAGAACACAGATGGAACATTATGGTAAGAGCATAACATCTTTATCTGATGTTGTCAGTCTTCATTCATTCTTAACTGTTGGGACAGAGTCCCTAGCTACTTTAGACTTTGGGAGGTCCTACGGAAGGATATTCCTGAGTACCACAGAGCCAAAGGAACTTATTCCACTGTAGACCATATAAATTTGTAATGAGTGATAAAGGTATGGGGAGTAGCCCAAGTTGCGGCTGCACATATGTCATCCATAGAAGCTCTGGAATGAAAGGCTACTGAAGTGGAAACAGATCTGGTATGAAGTGCCCTAACTTTTGTTGACAAGTCCAGCTTATTTTGTTGATAAATAAAGGTGATGCAATCTCTCAACCATTTTGACAGAGTAACTTTCAAAACTGGTTTGCCCAGCCTAGGGCCTGAAAAGGATAGAGACAATTGGCCCGATTTTCTAAAAGATTTTGTTCTATCCAAGTAGAAACAATCGTCTGTGTACATCCAACAAACGTAAACAATATTCTCCCTTGTTTGAGAAATTTGGGAAGAAAACTGGTAGATCTATGGAGTGATTAATACTGAAATCTGACACTACAGGCAAAAAGGGGGAATTAGTTCTGAGTGATACTCTCTCTTACACACAGTGCCTGCAATTCTGAGTTTCTCCTGGCCGACGTGACAGCTACCAGGAATAGAGTTTTCCATGATAAAAATTTGATATCACAGGTGTTTGCTGGCTCAAAAGGCTGATGGACCAAACTTTGGAAGACCAACATTAAATTCCAAGGTGCAAAGGGCTCTGAAAAGCAGTTTCATATGTAAAGCACCCTTAAGACAGGTTTTGCAGAGACAGTGGGATATCAAGGGAAGGTCACCAAAACCATTATGGAAATTTGAAATGGCAGCTAAATGAACTCAAATAGTAGAAGTAGAGGCTCCCAATTGGAAAAAGGTGGATAAATATTCCAAGACCTTGTCAATCAAGGTTGAAAAAGGATCAATACCCTTTTCATGAGATTAATGTGCAAATTCCATTTGCTAAGATAAAGTTTTCTGGTGGATGGTTTATGAGAAGACAAAAGTATCTTTTGCATTGGGGAAGATAAGTTATTTCACCTGGCAATTACTCGAAGTGGAGAAACCAAGCTGTCAGCTTGAGATTTTGTAGGCTGGGATGGACCAGGCCCTGTGGATGAGATAAAAGGTCTGAGGTTAGAACCAGAATCCACAGCTGGTAAATTAAGCGAGTCCAGACAAAAGGAAACCAGACTTGATGGGGCCAATAAGGTGCAATGAGAAACACTGCTCCTTAACCGTTGGGCTTTCTTCAGAAACTGGAAAATTAGGGTGATTAGTGGAAAGGCGTAGAGAAGTCCTCCCAGGGGCCAATCGTAGAGAAGAGCATCTTCTCGGGCACCCCCCCCCCCCAAGGGGGGACCACGGCAAAGTAACTGCAGCATTTGTGGCTTGTGGAAGAAGCAAACAGATTGCAGCAAGGCTGGCCCCATCGACGAAAAATCTTCGTCGCAACATTGGAGTTGACAAACCACTCGTGACGCAGGAGAATGCATCTGCTCAGTTTGTCCGGAATCACACTGGAGTTCCCCGGAATGTGCTTTGTTATCAGAAAGTGGATGGAGGTGATCGCCTACAGCTAATCTCGAAGGGCTTTCCGACTAAGACGACAGGATCTGGTTCCCCCTTGTTTGTTGATGTACCAGACTACTGACATGTTGTCTGACTGGATAGGAATGGTCTCTGAAGGGAGGGCAGATTGGCATGCTTGCAACACTAAGAGGACTGCCCTCAGTTCTAGGGTGCTGATATGCAAACTGGCCTTTGTAGGGGACAAAGTGCTTTGGACGGTCTTTCCCTGAAAATACTCCCCCACCCACATCCTACCAGGGATGTGTCTGTACTCACTACAGCCTTGGGCGGGGGGGGGGGGGGGTGCAGCTCCATAATTCGTCTTCTGGCTTCATCCACCAATATAGGTCCTGCTTGCACAGGTTGGTTATTCGGATTGGGCGGGAAACTGGATAAGTTAACATTGACCACTGTGATGCCAGAAGCCACTGAAGTAGCCACATGTGGTATCTCGCAAGAGGAACCCCAAGGAGCTGTAAGACCTGGTGAGCTGGAACTTTGTCTTGAGAGAGTATTACTTGTAGTTGTAACCTCAACTTCTCCAGCCTGTGAAGAAGAGGAGCAGCCATGCAGGATTTTATGTTTAGTTTTGCTCCAATGAACTCTATGTCCTGTGTAGGGGATAGTTTTGACTTTTCTGTGTTGATCGAGATGCCTAAGAACTCTGCAAGCCTTAGAACAGAATACACGGCGGAAAGCAGCAGATGCCTGATGGGGGCAGTGAGGAGCCAGCAGTCTAAATATGGAAATACATGGAATCCCTGTAGCCCTAAGTGAGCTGCTACCACTTCCATGCATTTGGTGAACACCCTGGGGGCTGTGGTGAGACCAAAGGGCAGTGCTCGAAACTGGTAATGACTGGCTCCTAGCCAGATGAGGAGGTATCTTCTGGAGTGTTTGTCCATTATTATGTGGTAATACGCATCCTGAAGATCTATGGAGCACATCCAGTCATCTTTCTCTAGAAATGGGAGGATAGACTGAACTGTGATCATCCAGAATTTTGTTCATAGGTTCATAGGTAGATACTAGGCTATCTGCCCTAGGGCATTTATAAGCCTAGCCAGAGTGTATTTGGCCTCCGCCTCCCTATTAGATTAGCCTACTGTGCCTCTAAAGTAGGTCACAGAAGGTACCCTTTTAAGATTAGTTTACTGTGCCTCTGTCTAGCAGGGAAACAGGAGAGATCCCAGGGGTGAATTTGCGACTTCCCATCCACGCATCCAAATTTCACTTGAAGAGGGTCAACGAGGGGCTATGTCTAACATGAAATGGGATTCTATTCCAGAGTGAGGGGAGCCTTTGGGAAATGAATCTGTCCCTCCAGCATGTCCTATTTATTTTTGTGCTGAGGTTTAGGTCCCTGCAGCATGTAGCTCTAAGGGACTTGGATTTTTTGAGGTGGAGCATGTCCATTAATTCTGGGTTTGACATGGCTTTGTACGTCAGGCATAGATTGCCTCTGAGTAGGCGGTAAGCAACTGAGTAGAGCTGGAGTTTCTTTAGTCGAGCTGCATAGGACATCTGTTTGTAGCCCATGATCCTCTTGGTGAGGTACTTTTGGGGTCTCTCCAGTTGCTGCAGGTGTCGGGTAAGGTACATCCCAAAAGGGGCATTGTATTCAATCATGGGCCTGATGAGTGACGAGTAGAGGGGCACAATGACCTCTCTTGATCTAGATGCGAACCCTTTCATGATAAGGTGGGCTATATAGAAGGTCTTTCTAACCACTTTGGCAACGTGATTATCAAAGGAGATTACTATCTACGTTGGTCCCCAAATCTCTAATTACTTCTTCCGTACTTAATGGATTACCACCTATGTGGTAATTTGTGGGCACCTTGTTTTTCCCAAAGGGGATGACTATGTACTTTTTAGCATTTAGCTTGAGGCTGTGGCTCTGACACCAAGCATCCGTCTCTGTGAGACCCTTTTGGAGGATGCTTGTGTCAGCTGGAGATTCGATTATGGCCCCCAGTTTGCAGTCATCTGCAAACTTTGTCAGCCATAATCCCCCCGTGTTAGCCTGAACCTCAGAGAAGTATATACCGAACAAGAGAGGTCCCAGAACTGAGCCCTGTGGGACGCCACTTGTAACTGGTTTGAATTCGGACATGGCACCTGCGATTCTGACCATGTGGGTTCTATCTCTAAGCCAGTTTGCAATCCATCTTGTGATATAGGGGTTGATATTTAAGCTGGAAAGCTTATTTATGATGCCAGAGTGGGTTATTGTGTTGAAGGCTTTTGCGAGGTCCATGTAGGCTGTGTGGACTACCTTGCCCTCATCTATGGCTTTGGTAACTGTTTCAAAGAAATCAACTAGGTTTAAGAGGCAAGATCTGCCCTTAAAGCCGAATTGGGTAGGGTCCAGTGTCTGGAGGCTCCCAATGTCTTTGTTTATGAGTTCCATGATAATACGCATCATGGAACCTGTTGGGAAAACCTGTTCAGTACACGGAGATCTAAGATTGGCCTCCAGTCCCCTGTCTTTTTGGGCACTAAAAAGAATCTAGAGTAAAATCTGGATCCTATTTGATGTGGTGGGACTGTTTGGATAACTTTTTTGAAGCATCTTTTGTATTTCTAGTGCTGCTATAGCTCTCTGACTGGGTGGAACATCACGGATTCGTCTTTGTGGTCTGGGACAAAGATTTTGGAGGATATGGTAAACTCTGGTAATTACTGTCTGCGCCCAAGAATCTGATGTTACTGTGTGCGCCAGGCTGTGTGGTGCAGACAGAATCTTCGCCCGACTGCTTCCAGAGGTAAACAATTAGACCGCTACTCAGGAGCACTGGTAAGGTTGCCCATAGAAGGAATCCATGGATCCCTGGTTACACGGGCCCCCTCTGCCACTGGAGGGGTGTCCTCCGGAAGAGTTCCCCCTCTGCCCCGACAGAAATACTCACCACATGTCCTGAAAAGGTCCTTGGGACTTTCTGAACCACATCTTTCCACTCCCCGGATTCCTGGAGTAAGGTCATTGAGGAGAGGAAAAATGCATGCTCACAGCAGAAAGGGTCTTTTTGTTCTTCTCACACCTGGCTAATGTGCCTCTGACTATTGGGCCAAATAGCAATGAAGCATCAATGGGAGCATTGATAAAGAAACACTTGAAGGGGTCCGCAAAGTCACATAAGCGCATCTAGATGGGACTTCTAATGGCAACGCCTGTACTCGCTGCCCTGGACATCCCTTTGGTTGCATGCGCGACAAGCCACATGGACAAGTTGGAGATAGACTCTAGGGTGGCAACCTGAGAGGCAACCTTATCACAGACCTCATCAGGACACTGCTCCTGCCAAGGTTTCTGAAAGCTCGGTTATCAGATCCCTTTGAAGTTGAATAAAATGTGCCAAAATATTCAAGGACAGTACAGCGAAGGTTGATGAAGCAAAGACCCATTTCCAGAATCTGTCCATCGTCCTGGACTCTCTATTTGGAGGATGGACAGCAGGACTCTCCTTGAGGAGTTCCTTCGTTGTGGCAGCTGCCACCACCATGGCATCTACTTACTTTTGACCGGTCAGGCTGATCCTCGGGCAAAGAAATAATTTTGTCTGGTCTCCAGGGAATTGCCTCTATAGTATCAGGGGCATTTCACGCATGCTGCACGTGAGTTTGACCAGTTCATCGGCAGGTGAGGACATCCCAAGAAGTGGAAAGCCGGGCATAAACGCCTGCAAGAAAACAGATTCCTCAAAGGATGGGTTTGTGAACTTCCAATCACTCCTCTGTTTTAAAATTTCTAGGATGTCTCCAAAGGAGACTTCTTCACGGGGTGACAGAAGGGACCCTTCCCCTTCATCAAAATCTGTATCCTCAGTGACAGATTCTTCTGGAGAATTCAGGTGTTTCCTCTTGCATGTTCTCTTATGGGTTTGGCTCCTCAGGGGGAAGATCTGAGGAGGACTCTTACGAGAGGGGACCCTCCAACAGGGTGTTTTGCTGCTTTTGTGCCCACTGTCCAAGTGCAGCAGATTGTGACAGCTGCAAGCCAGAAGATATATAGAGGTGATACTCCAACGGGGGATGGTGCCAACTGTGAGCCTGCTGAGGCCAGGGCTCTCTCCATAACCTGGAAGGCAGGTCCACCTGAAGAGGGATGAGAGCCCAGAAATGAGAAAGACAACCTCGGAACCAGAATAACGCGTCACTGCAACGAGCCCACCTCCAGGGTAGGAGCCGCGAGAGGACTCAAAAAGTACAGTTTTGTACCTACCATAAATGTAGATGTTCGAGGATCCACATTGCTGCAGTCCTTACTATTGGGTAGTCCGCTGTCCAGTCGGCCCGAATACCAGAGTATATGGCTGACGTCGGTCAGGGCGCATTAGACTGACGTCAGTACGTCAGGGTACTAATGCGCATGACCGACGACATATCCTCAGTCTTTTCTTGCCCCAGATGTCAGAAGACCCTAAAAAGACAAGGCCCAAAATACCTGCACCAAAAATATGTACAATATATACAGAAATATATACAAAAATATCAACATATAACCTCACCTACACAACCACCCCTAAACACAGAGGGGAAGGAGGGAGGGTAAATTGGACTGCAGCAATGTGGATCCTCGAACATCTACATTTATGGTAGGTACAAAACTGTACTATGTTCTTCGTTCCACATTGCTGCAGTCCTTAGTATTGGGTAGAATCCCAAAGCAGAGGTAAGGGAGGCTGGCAAATCATAAAGAAGCAGGAGCTGACAACATGCCTTGCAAAATAGCTGTGGCAAAACCAGCCCTAGACTTAGAGTAGAGAGGAAGGTGATAATGCTTAGTGAAAGTATGCACTGAACTCCATGTAGCTGCCTCCAAAATATCCTTAGTTGCCACCCCCCTTAGAAATGCTGTTGAAGTGGCAGTAGCCCTAGTGGAATGAGGCCTAATCCCAGCTGGAATCTCCTTGCCATGATGGGAATAACAAAATGAAATGCAAAACCCAATCCACTTAGAAATAGTTTGCTTAGACACAGGCTTGCCCTGAGAACTCAAAGCAAAAGAAACAAACAACTGCTGAGACTGCCTGAAGTCCTTAGTCCTGCTTAAATAATAAAGCAACTGCCTATGTACATCTAAAGTGTGCAAAATCTTCTCCCCTTTATTTTGGGGATCTGCATAGAAAGTGGGCAAATGAATAGTTTGGTTTAAAGCCACACTAGAAACCACCTTAGGCATAAAGGAAGGATTAGTACGTAATGATACCCTATCCTTATGGAAAATCAGAAAGGGCTCTACTGCCATAAGGGCCTGCAACTCAGAAACCCTTCTTGCAGAAGTAATAGCCAACAAAAAAGCAGTCTTCCATGACAAATATTTCAAATCAGCAGTACCCGAGGCTCAAAAGGTTGTAGAGTAAGTTTTTCCAACACAAAATTGAGATCCCAAGCAGGAGTAGGAGCTCTACGTGGGGGTCTTATATTCTTTGCCCCTCTGAGAAACTGCTTGAACAAAGGATGCGAAAACAATGGTGGGTCACAATCATAGTGAGCTGAAAGTGCTGCAGCATGAATCTTAATGGAAGAGAAGGACAAACCTTTGTCCAATAGCTCAGTAAGATATTGAAGAGCCACACTCAAATTAGGCTCAGAAATCTCCAAATTCTTTGCTGCACTCCAAAATAAAAATCTCTTCCATTTTTCTGCGTACACTTTCCTTGTACTAGGTCTTCTAGCTTCCATAATCACATTTAAAACTTGTTGAGGAAGGTGAGACCGGCTGTCTCTCAAAACAGAATATGCCATGCTGTTAGATGTAGAGAGCGAAGCTTGACATTGAGCAGGTGGCCGTCTCTCTGAGACAACAGGTGTGGAATCAAGGGTAAAGGCCATGGAGGCTTCTTTACTAGGCTCCTCAGTAATGGGTACCAGTGCTGCCGAGGCCAATCTGGAGCTATTAAAATCATCCTTGGCTTGTCTTGTCTGACCTTTAGAAGCACCTTTGGAAGAAGAGGCAGAGGTGGAAACGCATACACATGAAGATTTTTCCAACTGAAAGAAAGAGCATCCACTTTCGAAGCTGTGTGATGTAACCTCTTTGTGCAAAACTTTGGCAGCTGGTGGTTTAGTGGAGAAGCGAACAGATCTATGTCTGGAGTTCCCCAGGACACTGTCAACCTTTGAAATACATGAAGATCCAGTTTCCACTCGTGGGGATCCATGATTTGTCTGCTTAACACATCTGCTAAGGAGTTCTGTGCTCCCGGCAGAAACCTTGCCTGAAGAGTTAGTTGCAAGCTGAGCGCAGTCTCCCATAAAATCATTGCTTGCCTGCACAATGGGTAAGAATGTGTTCCCCCTTGTTTGTTGATGTACCACGACAGTTGTGTTGTCTGTTAGAATCAACACCTGCCCTGGAAGAAGTAACTCCTTGAAAGCCATTAATGCAAACTGGACTGCTAACATCTCCTTCATGTTGATATGTAGATGCTGTAGTCTGGCAGGCCACTTGTCTTGTATCCACTTTCCATTTAGATGAGCTCCCCAAGCAATGTCCGAGGCATCTGTCGTTAAAATCTGACTCGCCTCTGGCCGGGTCACAGAGAGTCCCTTGTTTAGGTGACATTCCTGAGCCCACCACAAAATTCTTTTTGAAGGCAAGGTATTATTTGAATGACAGTGTCCAAATCCTGGCAGTGCTGTGTCCATACATTTTGAGATACCATTGTAGCTTCCTCATATGCAGTTTGGCATTGGGAAGCACCAGAATACAAGATGCCATGAACCCTAATGCTTGAAGGACTGTCCTTGCAGTCAGCACGGACTGATGAGATAGTTGATGGAAGTAATGTGATAGACTCTTTTGTTTGTCCGGGGTTAAAAGGCCATCTGGGCTGCTGTATTCAGTCTCACACCCAGAAAGCACATGTCTTGAGAGGGTACTAGACTGGACTTTATTTCGTTCACAGAATACCCTAGGCATCTTAGCACTGCTATAACATATTCCAGATGCTGTAGAAGGTCTTCCTTTTCTTGAGCCAGAATCAGGCAGTCGTCCAAGTAAGGATAGATTTGAATTCCTTGTAGCCTGAAGTAAGCTATCACTGGAGCCAGAACCTTTGTGAATACTCTGGGCAGTAGATAAGCCAAAGGGCAATGCAGAGAACTGATAATGAGAATTTCCAGCTCGAAACGCAGATACTTCCTGCAACTTAGCCTTATAGGCACATGAAGATAAGCCTCCTTGAGATCTAAAGTTACCATCCAGTGATCTTTGCCCAGCAGAGGTAAAAGCTGTTGTAACGTCAACATCTTGAACTTTGGAATGTCCAGATAAGTGTTGAGGAGAGATAAATCCAAAATTGGTCTCCACGTGTTCCCCTTCTTTGGTACTAGGAACAGGCGAGAATAAAATCCTAGGCCCCTTTCTGATACAGGGACTGGCTGAATGGCCCCCATCTGAAGTAACTGAGAAATTTGCTTGTGAGCCTCTTTTCTTTGTGGAGGAGGAACGTCTGGCATGCCTTTGAAAGGGGGCAATGTATGGAAATAAAACCTGTAACCGTGGTGAATGATATCCAACACCCATCTGTCTTGAGTAATTAAATCCCAATTTTCTTTGAAAAGAGACAGTCTTCCTCCCAAAGGAGCTGCCAGACGAGAATCTTCTGGCAGCTGAAAAGGCAGGTCATTGGGTCTGTTTACGAAAGGACTGACCCCTGCCCTCACCAGAAGTCTGAGCAGGTGAGCTCGCTGTTCTAGGCCTAAAAGAACTTTGAGCTCTGCCCCTACCACGTCTAGACCTACCCCTAGACTGGGAGTCATAAGCAGGATATGTCCACCCCTTAGCAGGCCAATTTCTACTAAACTTCGTGGCTGCACCTGCAAAAATCTTTAACAGTTTGCATAGACTTAGCTTTGTCCTCCATTTTCTTTAAAACTGCTTCCACAGGCGAACCAAACAACACATCAGACTGTAAAGGAGCATCCAAAATCCTTGTCTTAACATGCTCAGCTAAATTCTGATCCCTCAACCAGGCATGCCTGCGAAGAACAGAACTAGTAGCAGCCACCCTCGAAGAGGCCTGTACAGCATCAAAACCACATTGCAAAGAATGCTTACCTACTTGTTCAGACACATGAACTAAATCCAGCAACTCTTTACACTCAATACCTTCCGCTAAAGCATCCACCTTAGATTTCAATTGTGAAAGGAGATAATTTTGATATTTTAGCATGTGAAACTGACAATTCAACGCTCTCATGGCTAGAGTGGAAGAAGTATACACTTTCTTTCCCCACCTATCCAAAGCCCTTGCCTCTTTATCAGTGGGAACAGGATTTTTAACCACAGAGGCCTTAACACCTTTAGGCCCCTGAGAAACAGTTTCTGGATCCGCCCTAGGACTCTTAAACAAATACTTATGAGCTTCGGGCACCCTATAGTGCCTATCAGGTTTAACAGGAGCAGGAGGCAAAGAGTCAGGGTTCAGGGAAGGCTCTGCAAAACATCTTCCACCACATTCAACACAGGAGGTATAGCTAAGGGCCTATGTTGGGGTAAAAATAAGAATTCCCTAAGCCTTTTCCTGGAATCAGAGTAATCTTGGCCTTCCCATTTAAAGTGTTCTCTCATGGAATGCAGAGTCTCTGAAAATGAGAAATCCTCAGGAGGAGAAGCTGTAGGAGTGGAATCATCCACATCAGAATCAGAATAAGGTGGAAACTCCTGCAAATCTTCCGCAGAAGACTCTGAAGCCTCTGAATACTGTTCCAAACACTCAAACTCAGGTTCCACCCTAGGCCTCTTATCAGGAGGGGGCATAGAACCTCTAATCATAGTAATCAAATCTTCTGCCATTTTAAGCATATGTTTCTTAGGCACAGAACCTGAAGTGCTAGGAGAAGCCCCCACTGAAGCTAAACTTGGCCTACCTCTCAAAGAAGTTTTGGCAACAGAAGGAGAGGCTCTAACTACCTTGGGAAGAGAGGGAAGAACAGTTACCTGAGAAGCCCCTCAGCCTGGCCTACCTCCTGAGAAGGCACATCCTGTAACAGTAAAGTCTCTGCCTGAGACTCCAAAGAAACTCCTGGCAATACCTCTGGCTCCACTGAGCCTTCTAAAGAACCGGCGTCCGGGACTGCGGTTCATCAACCCTAGGCCGCTGTTTTGTCCTTGCGCTTCTTGGAAGCGGGCGTCGGAGCATCCGACGGCATTTTATAATTGCAACGCTTCCCAAACACTAACCTGGCACAGTCTAACCTCCTCTTAATAGTGCGCTTGTTAAACCTAGCACAAGAGCGGCATCCAACAACGTCGTGCTCAGGCCCTAAACAAGGTATACACAAGGTATGGTAATCCCTATGAGGTATCTGTTTCCCACAAGAAATACAGTTATTCACTTTTTCTGACATCCGGTTAAATACTGAGGCAAGAAAAAACCAAAATGTTCCCCAACGGGTACTTAGCCAACTCTGATTCGGTCTGAAACTCCGGTTTCGGAAATATTTCAGAACGCCAACCTGCACTCGCAAAACTGCTTCTGCATCGGACCATGCGGCAAAAAAGACTGAGGATATGACGTCGGTCATGCGCATTAGTACCCTGACGTACTGACGTCAGTCTAATGCGCCCTGACCGACGTCAGCCATATACTCTGGTATTCGGGCCGACTGGACAGCGGACTACCCAATAGTAAGGACTGCAGCAATGTGGAACGAAGAACATCTGCCAAGGCACTATAAACGGTGGATAGCGCCATGGGAAAAAAAATCAGAGACAATTCAGGGATCCTGGAGCCAGCAGCCAAATCATGGTCCCATGGGTGGGCTGGCTCCGATGCAGCCGCAGACCAGGGAGTCAGTTACGGAACCAAGGTGAGATTCACCATCGGCACCATAGAATTTGGCACTGGGAACGTCGAAGTCGACCCAAGAAGGGGTCTGTAAATGGAGAGTACTTAGCCCTGGGTGTTATCTTGACTTTCGGCACCATAGTCGGTTGATCAGTAGTTTGCTTTGCAGGACAGGGAATAACCAGAATGTTAGGGGAGACTGGTTGGTACCAAGAGGTTCACTGGTACCGATGAAATGGTCGGTGCTGTAGGGGTCCTGGTAATTTCAGTAGTTGTCGGCACGGTGGTGGATGTGACAGGTTTTGGTGCCGGAGTAGAAGTTAGTGCAGATTTTGGTATCTTAGGCCATGGTTCAGAGGGACAAGTCAGCACCTGGGCCTTAGAAGATTTGGCAAGATTTGGCTTAATGAACTCTTGGAGACATAGGAAATGAATGACTCTTTTCTTTGATTCTTTTTTGGGAGACTTAAGGTGTCTCTGCCTCAGACAACGCCTCACTAAAAGGGCATTTTAGCAGCCCCTTGAGGATAAGTTTATTATGTCTCTACGCAAGGGTTCGAGCACTAAAACCCTTGCAGAGTTCACAAGGTGACTGAATTTCCAAATGTGGCACCCCCCAAACAGTATTCACATGAAAGATGCCCATCAGAGTTGGGCATCTTTCTGCCACATTCCTCACATTGCTTGAACCCTGTGGTTCCTTTCCCTTTTTCTGCCATCTTCCAAAAAACAAGAAGGGCATGCACACCTCACACACACAAGCACAACTACTAACAGAAAAAATACAGAGTACAGTTTTTTTTTTTCCTAAGGCTGTACTAACAGTGGTATTTAGAAAATTACCCCAAAATGGGTAAAGAGAAGAAAGAAACAAGGCATACCAGCAATGGTATTTAAGAATTTACCAGAGGTAAAGGGAAGGGAGGGCCTATACTAATGATGGGAAGAGAAACTACCAACAAAATAAAGGAAGAAGGAATATACAAACACCCACACCAAAAACACAGCAATAACACTAAATATGAAAGAGAGGCAATAAATAAGGAATTAAAGAATATATATATATATATATATATATATATATATATATATATATATATACACACACACACACACACACACACACACACACACAGATATAGGTCAAGAAAAAGTTTAGCACTAAGAAAGCATGGCTGACACGTCCGATTTTCTACATGGCAAATGAGATCTGAGGGGAAGGGAAGAGAGGCAGTATGGGTAGCCTTGGCTTGAGAGTTTCTGGCTGGCGCGAGCTTGATATAACAGCCGAGTCAGTTCCAAAGTTCAGAACCAAGACCTAACAGTCAAGAATGAATGAAGATTGACAACAGATTGGTATATTAAGCATTGTTATAATTGAGTGGAACAGAAAACTATATACATTGGTGAACTCCTACTGGATTCCAGGGGTTGGAGCTAAAGATGCAAAAAAATTACTGAGACACTACAGCCTATTACCTGAAAGATGAAGTCATAACGGCTGGTGATTTTAATTGCATTTTATCAGACAAAGATTCCACTGTAGGTAGAAAGCGGAGAATCACATCTTCAACCAACCACTTAAAGAATTTTGTAAATCTAGTGCATTTAAATGAGATATAGGAGCTTAAGAAACCCACCTCACTTCAATTTGCCCATTATACATATAGATATGGAACACAAATATTGCTAAAATTTTTGCCTCAAACAATCCATTATCACATATCAGGGAAGTTTCAATATTTTCATTTCCATTATTAGACCATAATGCTATAATCTTTATTATTATTTTAAAAACTAACAATGTAATACTTCACAGGAGATTACCAGTGTACATTAAAATAAAAGGATTCAAGGATTGGCATGTTAAAGAGATCAAAAACTTCCTAGAAATCAACATGAATGGTGAAACATCTGACACTATCCGGTGGGATTCACTAAAGGTTTACTTAAACAAAAGAATTACAAGCTTGTACATTAGTAAAACAACAGAATGAGACAAATAATTGAATACATTACAGGCCAAAACAGACTCACTAAAGTTAAATCTTAAACCAAATGACATTATTCATCAGTCTGAACTTAAAAACTTAAATACAAAATATGTTGAAATTCTAAATCAAAGTTTCAATAAACCTGGAAAAGCAAACTTCAGGCATATTCAGTAAAGCTTATAAGCTTGCATAAACTTGCTCTTAGAACAAACAAAATGAAATAAACTAAATCATATCAAAGAAATTATAAACGATATAAATAATAAAAAGAAAGAACAGATATTAAAGGTGTTCTTGAGGATTTTTAAATATTTTACAAAAATATAAATAATACAAATAACCTAGATGATGATACAGTTGAAACTTTTCTAAGGGAAAATATAAATAATAAATTAGCAAGTGAACAAATAAACAACTGATGGACCTTTCACTTCAATAGAAATAAAAGATCAAATAAAAAAAGGTAAAAAATAATAAAGCGTCGGGCTTAGATGGTCTTACACCAGAAATACATAACATACTACCAGATGATGCAGTTAAAATATTAGATAAGGTCTACAGAGTAATAAAAACTGATGAAGTCCCCCCCATCATGGAAATATTCCCTTATATCACCTACCTTAAACAAGATAAGAATCCTACAAAGTGTTCACCATACAGACCCACTTCACTTTTAAATATGGACTAGAAGATGTTCATATCCTGTTTAGCTAACGGAATTAATCTACTTGTACCTAAACTAATTAACAATGATCAAACTGGGTGTATTTTAAATAGACAAGTACAGGATAATATAATAAAGAATACATGTGTTAATAGACTATGCAAATAAAAATAAAGAACTTTCTATCATTAGTCTCAATTTAGATAAGGCTTTTGACTCAGTTAATTGGTCATACCTTTTTAAAACACAAAGTGTGTATAATTTCTCACATGACCTAATTGCATTAATTTCTACGTCATACAACAACTCGTGCTTATGTTAAAACAGCTTATTTTCTTTATAATGCCTTTCAATTTCAAAATAGCACAAAACAAGACTCTCCATTATCACATTTACTTTTTTGCATTAGCTACAGAACCCTTTGCTAACAATATTAGATCCAATAAGAACATTAATGGTATCAAAATAAAAGAAGATTTTGAACTAAAGATTCAACTCTTTGCTGATGATACTTTGCTAACAATAGGAAATATAGAAAATTCTTCAGAACATACAATTCATTCCATGAGTCAGTTTGGAGAAATCTCGAACTTAGATTTAAACATGATAAAAATTTACACTAATTAATTAAAAATGAAAAAAAAAAATCATACAAAAATATTCTAACTTCAGCTGGAATAGCAATCAAATGAAATACCTTGGTATAACCATTATGTTGAATAATAAAGAAAGGATGTAAACAAACTTTAAACAGGTTGTTAAGAAAATTAAGTTTAGTCAAAGTGGAACAAATTCTTCTTTACCATGGAAGAACAATTAATGCTTACTAAGATGGTAATTCTCCCTAAAATATTGTTTGTTCTACAATCTTTAGTACTATCTCTACCCCAAGAAAAGATGAAGATAAATATTCTACTCAACTTTTTCGCATCCTAATAAACCAAGAGTTTCCTATGACTGGCACAGAAAAGGTTGTGATAATGGTGGAATAGGATTCCCTGATATTTAACTGTATGCGGTTTCAACATTTGTAAAATTTACAGCATTGTGAATAAATTCATCTTATGGTTCAAAATGGAAACAAATGCATCAAGAAATATTATTAATAAATAAATATATCACAACCAGTCATAAACAAATAGTCCCTACTAGTTTTATCTGGTTATGAGAATATTTTTGCATAAATGGAATTACACCCTCTTCTCAAATTCCCTATTTAAATAACATAATTTCCTCTCTTCAAATTTCACATACTCTAACCATTGCATTAAAGACATAATATTTTCTGTTTCCAATTGCATATACAAATGCCTGCTTAGAAACTCATAACTTCACCAAAAATGCTAGTACTGAAACAACAAAAGTAACTTAATTTACTGGCATCAATTCTTAAATGGTACTGTTATATACACTATTGAACATTTAAGGTCCAAATGCAATCAAGACTCTGAGAATTGGTTAATTTTACAAATATTTAGAGACTTTGTGAACACAGAGATAAATAAAATATTTAACCTAGATAAGAAAACATTCCCCAAATTGTTTTAATTATTAATAAATATCAGTAATAATGCAATGTAAAATAATAAGAAGTTATGTACCTACCATAACGTTCCATGTTAGTTGTCTTCATCTCGCCTTCTTTCTTGCTGTTTGGGATCAGAGCCGATCCTTGGCTCTGACTCGGCCATCTTCAATAGCTCAAGAGCTGTTTAGTGGCTCGGGGCTACCCCTTATCCCATGATGCCTAGCGACAGCTACCTAGATCTCATTTGAAAAAGCTAATCCCAGACATAATATAAGAGAAACCAGTTAACAAAAAAACTGGTTGTAATATACATCCTAAAAACTAGAATAGGTTAGGAAGACCTAGGCACAAGAGTAACAATAAAGAATACTCAGCCAGCGAAGGACTCCTCCTCTCGATCCACTAGGACTGGGGGACGGAGAGAGGGACGCAAGAAAGAAGGCGAGATGAAGACAACTAACATGGAACGTTACGGTAGGTACATAACTTCTTAATGTTAAGTTGTCTATCTCGCCTTCATTCTTGCTGTTTGGGACAGCGTCCCTAGCACCTAACATCCTGGGTGGCTCAGTGGAACAGACTCTTCAGAACAGTGGAACCAAAGTCAGCTCTGCTCCAGGAGACCATATCCACCTTGTAATGAGAAATAAAGGTATGAGGGATTGTCCACGTGGCAGCTGCACAGATGGAATCCATGGGCAACCTAGACTGAAAAGCTACGGAGGTGGCTAATGCCCTAGTAGAATGACCTTTCGGTTTAGTTGGTAACTCTTTATTCCGTAACTGGTAAATAAAAAGTAATACTGTGGGACAACCATCTGGATAAGGTCACCTTGGAAACTGGGAGACCTTGTTTGTTTAAGGCATAAGAAAGGAATAATTGGTCTGACTTTCTTATTTCTTTAGTTCTATGTAGGTAAAAACGCAACCGTCTATGAATGTCCAATTGGTGAAGCTTGTACTCTGCCTTGTTGCTAATATTTGGGAAGAACACATGGATATCTATAGATTGATTTAAATTATTTTCTGAGCAGACTTTAGGAAGAAACAAAGGATTAGTCCTCAGAGCAACTCTGTCCTTGTGAAACACCATGTAGGGAAGAAGAACACAGTGCTTGAAGTTCTGAGACACGCCTAGCTGAAGTGATAGCAACCAGAAAGAGTGTCTTCCAAGACAGAAACTTGATGGAGCAGGATGCTGCTGGTTCAAAAGGAGGCAGAATTAAGGAAGTTAGGACTAAATTAAGGTCCCAAGGAGGAGGGGGATCTCTCACTGGAGGTCTAAGAAGAAATGTTCCTTTCAAAAAAGCTTTACAGAGCTTATGAGACATGTTAGAATTTGTCAAACCGATATGAAAATTAAAAATGGCCACTAATTGTACCCTAATCATAGCAGAAGCGGCCCCGGAGTGAAAAAGTTGTGCTAGGAATTCCAGAATTCCGTGGACTGGGGCTGAGAAGAGATCCACATTCCTAGACTCTGCCCAACAAGAAAAACATTTCCATTTGCTAGCATAAGTTTTTCTTGTTGTAGACTTATGAGAGGAAACGATAATCTCGCGGACTGCTGGGGAAATGTTGGGAAGCCTGGCTAAAGTTGGAAGTGGAGCAACCAAGCTGTGAGCTGGAGAGTTTGGAGGGATTGATGCAACCCGCCTGACTGATAAATCAGGAGATCTGGAATCGGGTCCAGAGTCCAGGGCTGATCGAGAAGGTAATGTTGCAGGAACAGGAACCATATCTGTTGAGGCCAGTAGGGGGCAATGAGGATCACTTTGCAACCCAACGATTGTGCTTTCTTTATGAGTTTCTGTATCGGGGGAAATGGATGAAAGGCATAAAGAAGTCCCTGAGGTCAATCGTGGACTAGAGCATCTCTGGGTATGTGACCTGGAAGCGGAAGAAGGGAGAAGTAGTTGTTGCATTTGCTGTTGAAAGGGGTGGCAAAAAGATCACAGCAAGGCTGTCCCCATTTGCGGAAGATAAGATCCGCAACTTCCTGATTCAGAGACCACTCGTGAGGCATGAGGATAGCTCTGCTGAGCCTGTCCGCTATGACGTTGGATCTCCCAGGGATGTGCTTCGCAATCAGAAAATATGTTGGGAGGAAATCGCCCACTGCCAAAGTCTGAGTGCTTCTCAACACAGGGGGTAGAATCTGGTTCCGTCCTGCTTGTTGATGTACCACACCACTGACATGTTGTCTGTTTGAATTGCAATGGTCCCGGAAGGAAGAGAGTCTTGAAGGGCTTGCAATGCTAGGAGCACGGCTCTCATTTCTAGGACATTTATGTGCAGATGGTACTCATGAGGTTGCCAAGTGCCTTGGACTGTCCTGCCCAGATAATGCCCCCCACCCTATCAGGGAGGAATCTGTAGTCACTGTGGTTACTGGAGGGGGCTGTTTGAAAGGTCTGCCCTGAGTTACTAGTGAGGAGACCATCAAGAAAGGTGCCTTTTGCATGCCTCCGTGATCAGGATCATGTGAGTCATGGGTAGCTCCTGGAAAGACCACTGCGTGAAAAGAAGCCACTGAAGAATTCTCATGTGGAAACCCGCTACTGGAAGTAGAAGAATGGCAGCTGCCATGGAGCCCAGAGTCTGGAGGACATACTTGACTTGGATCCTTTTGCTCTGCATTAGGATTTGCACTTGTTGACAAACTGTGGA
Organism: Protopterus annectens; assembly: GCF_019279795.1. Classification (NCBI taxonomy): domain Eukaryota; kingdom Metazoa; phylum Chordata; order Ceratodontiformes; family Protopteridae; genus Protopterus; species Protopterus annectens. Next base: position 440,753,979 of record NC_056732.1, on the reverse strand, counting down.
TACTCTTTCCAGTGGTAACCTTGCGAACATTTCCCTTGTGTTTAATTCTGATCCTATGTAAGTGATAGACTGACAGGGCAACAAGGCAGATTTTTTGAAATTTATTGTAATACCTAGCTGCGTGCAAGATGCGATTGTATAATCCCGCGCTTGTAAGAGTTGATGCCTAGTGGTAGCAGTGAGGAGCCAGTCATCTAGATATGGAAACAGCTGGAATCCTTGACGTCTCATGTGAGCCATGACCACTGCCATACATTTGGTGAACACCCTGGGGGCTGTGGTGAGACCAAAGAGCAGAGCTCTGAACTGGTAATGACTGGCCCTCACCCGAAAGCGAAGAAATCTCCTGGAGCGTCTGTCCATCTTGATATGGTAGTACGCATCCTGAAGATCTATAGAGCACATCCAATTGTCCTGTCCCAGGAAGGGTAGAATGGACTGTAGCGTGACCATCCGAAACTTTGTTCTTTGTACAGACTTGTTTAGTCTGCTGAGATCCAGAATCCAGTCCCCTGTCTTTTTTGGTACCAAAAAGAACCTTGAGTAAGTTCCGGATCCATGCACGTCTGTGGGGACTTCCTGAATGGCTCTTTTTTCTAGCAGTTTTGAAACTTCTATTAGTGTTTGCTCCTTCAGATTGGGTGGAGCATCTGGAAGGGCCTTCTTTGACTGTAAGGGGGATTGATGGAAGGAAATTTTGTAACCTCCGGATATAATGGACAGTACCCATCTGTCTCTTGTTAGATTTTGCCAGGCTTTTGGGTACAGCGAAAGTCTTCCCCCGACTGCCTCCAGAGGTGAGCAGCCGGGCAACCCTTCAGAGATTCTGGAAGGGCTTGTCAGAGAAGGATTCTCTGTTGCCCTGGTTCTGCGGACCCCCTCTGCCATGAGGGTGGCGTCTATTATCGTTGTTTCCCCCTCTTCCTCTGGAGGAAAAATCACTACATGTGTCAGGCAAGGCTCCCTGAGATTTGCGGAACCACATCTTACCACTCTTCTGACCCTTGGGGTAAGGTCTAGAGGGAGTGGAAAAACACAGACTCCCACGGCAGAGAGAGTCTTGCCTTCTTGCTCACACCTAGTCAACGTGTCTTTCACCTGTGGCCCAAAGAGAAAGGAGCCATCAAAGGGGGTACTGGTGAAGGACGCTCAAAAGGGTTCCGCAAAGTGACACAGCCGCATCCAAGCATGCCTCCTGAGGGCCACACCTGTGACCGTGGCTCTACTTGCTCCATCGGCTGCATAGGAAATGAGCCTCATGGATGAGTTAACTACAGAATTAAGCGTCACTAGCTGGGAAGCTACTTTGGCTTCTACTCCCTCAGCTGTAGGATCTTGAAGGGCATCTCCAAGCTCTTTAAGGAGATCCCTTTGAAGGCGAGTAAAATGACAGATAGTTCAGGGATCTCATGGAGAAGGTCGCTGAAGCAAACATTCGCTTTCCGTACCTGCCCATCATCCTAGACTCCTTGTTAGGGGGATGAACAGACAAAGAGGTCTCTGCTAACTCTTTTTTTGGTGGCTGCTGCTGCCACCATGGCATCAATGGGCACACCTTTAGAAAGGAATTGCTTATCCTGGGGGCTGTAATAAATTTACCAGGTCTCCTCGGAGTTGGTTCCACTGTGTCCGGAGCGGACCAAGCCTTTCGAGCCACTACAGACATAAGTGGGTCGAAAGGAGGAGAAACCTAGGAGGTGGAAGGTCAGGAACCAAAAGCATCCAGGAATACAGAGTCATCCTCGGTTAGGGGCTAGGGGATTCCAATTCCTCCTCTGCCTAAGCATTTCCAGGATGTCCGAAAAGGAAACATCTTCAGAGGGGGATCTCGGGGACCCTTCCAATTCATCTAAGTCAGTATCAGAAGTGACGGACTCAGGGGAGTCAATGTGCTTCCTCTAGCACTTCTTCTGAGGGAGCTCCTCTGTGTGATCAGGGGAGGCCTTGGAAGAAGAAGAAACACCCAATGGAGTGTCCTGGGGCATCTGTTCCCTACACTTGGGATCTGGAGGAGGAGCAGAGGTTGGCACAGACACTATGGGGGACGGAGCCGGTGGGGCTGGTAGTGGAGCTGTCTCAGGGGACACCACACTCCGCATGACCTCAAAGGCGTCCCTGCCTCGAGGCAGAGAAAGCTCCGGTTCCGAAGAAATAAGAATCTTTCTCTGCTCCGAGGGGGACAGCTCTGAGGCCGATGTTGGAGCCGAGCTCACCTGCGCTGATGCTCCGAGAGGGAGAATGGGGTCGGACAAGGGTCCAATGTCACTTGCCTCCTCGAAGCAGAAGAGGGAGCCCTGGCGTCCAGATTCCTCGATCGAAGGGACTACTGAGGTAATCGGAACCGAAGAAGAGATGGTGATCGGAGCCGACTGTTCCACTATTCGAACCCCAACGAACTCAGTCTCCGAACTCAATGGAGTCGGAGGAGGAACAGAAAAGGAGGTGGATGGAGACTATACCTGTTGAGGAGGGCTAGACAATAATTTTGCTAGTGCCTGTGATTTAAGCAACCTACTTACTACTCTCTCCACATCATGATCCGACAGCCTAGAGGATCGAGAGGAGTGTGATGAATGGTGGCTACGTTCACTTTACAATAATGGAGACCGAGAAGCCGAATGAATTGACTCTAATGAAGGGGACCTCAGCCTCTTATGGCTCCGAGATGTCTCCGAAACATTCAATGGAGCCGACGGAGGGGTTGTCTTGTCGGTGCCAGCCGGAACAGACATACTCGGCAAATCCTGTACAGGAGTCGGTTCCGAAGGTGGAGCCGACGGTTTAGTGGATTTTGGGGATTTCACTGGCTGGGAACTCTTTGCCGGTGAATCCTGATGCTTTAACAGACCCCTAAAAATCAGTTTGTTCTTACGCTCCTGCAGGACCCTTGGACTAAAGGCATGGCAAATAGAACAAGAGTCCTGCAGGTGAACAGCACCCAAACAATATCTTCTGACAGCATGAGTCACACTTTTTAAAACCAGATACTTTAGCTTCCTTAGACATGACCCAACTACAAAAAAAACTGACAAATGAGTACTATTCTAAACAAGATACACCTATAAAAATACAATCTCTGTCTTTTTTTTTTTTTTTTTTTTTTTTTTAAAGATAGCAAAATAGGAAAGGAAAGCCTCTAAGTTAAACGGCTATCCTAGGGAGAGGGGGAGGGGGGAGAACTCTCTAACTTAAACGAGTTCTAAATAAAAGGGAAACTAAGAGGAAGACGTATTTCAACAACACGTACAGAATAAAGCTAAGAACAGTAAAAAATCTATAGTTTAAAGGGTCTAAGAGAATATTTTTACACAAAAAATTGAAATATACAAGCATGAGCCAGAAAACGACCCACCACGCAGCTGAAGTGGCAAACGAGATCTGGGTAGCTGTCGCTAGGCATCATGGGATAAGGGGTAGCCTCGAGCCAGTAAATAGCTCTCGAGCTATTAAAGATGGGCAAGTTGGAGCCGAGGATCGGCTCCGATCCCAAACAGCAAGAATGAAGGCGAGATAGACAACTTATCATATTGCTCACAAATTTATAAAAGTCTTAAGTTAAATTTGACGCATTTACACAATTCCTATTGGAATTATTCATCAAAAATTAAAACTGAAGACTCTGAATAATACAAGAAAATAATATTACAATTTATAGTAAAACCACATATTTATCATACTTTAAAATTTTCACTTAGAAATTTTTACACAGAGCTTTTGTCACTCCTAACAAAATTACAATTATGTATAAATCAAATAGAATTAAATGCTGGAGATGTGATTCTGAAACAATAGCTGAATGGATGCATATGGTATGCAAAATGTGAAGTTATCTCCCTTTTTGGAAAGAGATTAATAATTAATTCAAGCTCTATGGTCAGAATGATGCAATATTTTTACATCTTAAGTTTTATTTAATGATCCAATTACTGAGAATTCCAAAAACCCAAGTGCCTCTTTGGTCTATTCTTGCTATAGCCAGAAATTTAATTACTAACAATTGGAAAAAAAGAAGTTATGTTCTTACCATAACATTCCATCTGTGTTGTTGATCTTCATTCATTCATGACTGATGGGTCTCTGTTACGTCCTTGGAACAGACTCGGTCGATATAACAAGCTCGCGCCAGCCAAAAAAAACTCTCGAGCTAAGTCTTACCAATAGTGTCCCTCTCCTCATCTCCTCAGATCGAGTTTGCTCGTAAGGATAGAAAGCAGAGGCTTTATCTGAGCAGCTGCCCTATCAGGTAACCAGGACCTCATCCAAACATCCAGGAGTCTTTCGAATGGGGGAAGGAGGGTGGGATGTCATGAATGAATGAAGATCAACAACACAGATGGAATGTTATGGTAAGAACATAACTTCTTTATCTGATGTTGTTAATAGTCATTCACTCATGACTGATGGGACAGAGTCCCCAGCTACTTTATGTCCTGGGAGGCCCTATGGAAGGATATTCCTGAGCACCATTAAGCCAAATAATGCTATTCCCCTACAGACCACATCCAATTTGTAATGATCAACAAAGGTATGAGGTGTAGCACAAGTAGCTGGTGCGCAAATGTCATCCATAGAGGCTCTACAATGAAAGGCCACCAAAGTAGACACTGATTTGATGGAGTCAGCCTTGCCTTTAGTTGGAAGAGTGACTTTGTTCTGTTGACAAACAAAGGTAATGCAATCTCTCAACCAATTTGATAAGGTAAATTTGGAAACATGACTCGCCCAATCTTGGACTTGAGAAGGACAGGAACAGTTGGTCCGATTTTCTGAATGATTTAGTTCTGTTTAGGTAAAAACTTAACTGTCTATGCAAGTCTAGCAAATGTAAACAGTATTCCCCTTTGCTGGAAAAATTTGGGAAGAAAACTGGCAAATCAATGGACTGGTTGAGATTTGAATCTATGACAACTTTTGGTGGAAAGGAAGGGTTAGTCTGAAGCGATACTCTCTCTTTGTAGAAAGGGCGATTTACACACAAAGCTTGTAACTCTGATATTCTGCTGGCTGAGGTGATGGCTACCAGGAATAAGGTCTTCCAAGACAAAAACTTTATATCACAGGTGGCTGACAGCTCACAGGGTTGACAAGTTAAGGTTTGTAAGACTAGTGTCAAATTCCAAGGTTCAACAGGATCTTTAAGAGGAGGTATCAAATGCATAACTCCCTTTAGGAAGGTCTTGCAGAGATGGCGGGACATCAAAGAAGAATCATTACACCCCTTATAAAAATTGGAGACATCTGCTAAATGGACTCTGATAGTGAAGGCTGAAGCTCCTGATTGGAGTAAAATTGACAAGTATTCCAAGACCTTATGAATTGGGGCTGAGAAGGAGTCTAGTCTTTGTTCTTCAACCCAGATTACAAATCTATCCCATTTATTACGGTAAAGTTTCCTGGTGGATGGTTTATGGAAAGCCAGAAGAATCCTTTGTACTGAGGAAGATAGATTAGTCTGCCTGGCAATTACTGAAGGTGGAGAAAAGTACAGTTTTGTACCTACCATAAATGTAGATGTCCGAACTGGATAGCATCTGCAGTCATAACAACTGGGTTGTCCTGTCGTCAGGCAGCCCTTCAGTCGGCCGGATTCCAAAGTCCGGGTCCGGCTTCGGCTGATGTCGCACTTCACCCGACGTCATCTCTGTTGGTCTTCGGGTATAAAAGCATCAGCCGACGCCATTTTCCTCAGTGTTTCTTGCCCCAGATGCCAGTAGCCCTCTTGAAGGCTAAAATTTGGATAGATGCCAATGTTTCCAAAAGATAGAGGTAAACACATAAATAAGCATGTATGTACATATATACAAACAAATACACCATAAAAGACTCCCCCACCAGCTAGCTATTCGGAGGGTAAACACCCTAGGAGTACCACAGAGGTCAAGGAGGGAGGGTAATCCTGCCTGCAGATGCTATCCAGTTCGGACATCTACATTTATGGTAGGTACAAAACTGTACTATGTCCTTCATGGATGCATCTGCAGTCATAACAACTGGGTAGAATACCATAGCCAACTAGGGAGGAGGATAAAAGTAGATTATGGTGTGTTTAGGATCCCTTGCAGAACAGCAGTGGCAAACCCTGCTCGGGATCTGGAATATAGAGGCAAATTATAATGCTTGGCAAATGTATGCACGGAGGTCCAAGTAGCCGCCTCAATAATGTCTTTGGTTGCCACTCCTCGTAAGAAGGCTGTGGTAGTGGCTGTTGCCCTTGTAGAATGAGGTCTTATGTTCTGTGGAATTGGTTTTCCATGGAAGGAGTAACAGAATCGTATGCAATTTCCTATCCATTTGGAGATTGTCTGTTTGGAAATAGCTTTTCCTTCCCTTCCTGTTGCATAGGCTACAAAAGTTGGTCAGTCTTTCTGCTATTTTTTGTTCTGTCCAAGTAGTAGCGTAGCTGTCTATGTACATCCAAGGTATGCAGTATTCTTTCCCCTCTGTTTTGTGGGTTGGGAAAGAAGGTAGGTAGGTGGATTGCCTGGTTTAAAGACACTCTGGATACCACCTTAGGCATAAATGTAGGATTAGTCCTCATGGACACTCTATCTTGGTGGAAGATTAGGAAGGGTTGCACTGCCATTAAGGCCTGTAGTTCTGAATCCCTCCTTGCTGAAGTAATTGCCAGTAGGAAAGCAGTTTTCCATGACAGGTGTTGTAGGTCTGCTGTTGCTGCTGGTTCAAAGGGTGATAGTGTCAACTTTTCTAGCACAAAGTTTAAGTCCCAAGCTGGTAATGGTGGTTTCCTTGGAGGTTTTACATTCTTGATTCCTCTGAGGAACTGCCTGAGCAAAGGGTGCGAAAAACAGGTGGATCAAAGCTGTATTCTGCTGAAATAGCTGATGCATGTATCTTGATGGAGGAGTAGGACAGGCCTGAATGAAGAAGTTCGCCAGATACTCCAGAATGTTAGGCATATCTATGTTTGACACATCTTTTCCTCTTTCCGTACTCCAAATGACAAACCTTTTCCATTTTCCAGCATAGTTCCTTCTTGTTGAAGGTCTGCGTGCTTCAAGAATAATGTCTTTAACTCTTTGGGAAAGTTCTGGATTAGCTGCTGCTATGTGATGTTCCATGCAGTCAGTTGCAACGTTTTAGGTTTGGATGTATGATGCTGTAGTTGTTCTGAGTTAACATCAAAGGCATCAGGGGTATTGGCCACATATTGTTCCGAGACATGCTCCTCAGTAGTGGGTACCAGTGTTGTCTTGGCCAGTTTGGAGCTATCAGGATTATCCTTGGACGTTCTTCCTTGATTTTTAGTAGTACTTTGTGTATCAAGGGAAGAGGTGGGAATGCATATGCTGTTAGGCCTTTTCAGCTGAAGGAGAGCGAATCCACTTTCCATGCTAGTGGGTGGAATGTCCTTGTGCAGAACTTTTTGAGCTGGTGATTGAGAGGTGATGCGAATAGATCTATCTGAGGCATTCCCCATTTCTTTGAGATGGTCTTGAAGATGTCCGGGTGCAGCTTCCATTCGTGGGCATCCGATGTGGTTCTGCTTAATATGTCTGCTAGAGTATTTTCTTTTCCCGGTACAAATATTGCCTGTAACTGGATGTTGTAGCTGAGTGCCAGGGTCCACAGATCCAAAGTCATTCTGCAAAGGGGGTATGAATGAGTGCCTCCCTGTTTGTTGATGTACCACATGACTGTGGTGTTGTCTGTCCTTATCATCAACTGGCCCTCTTGGAGAAATGGTTTGAATTTTTGGATTGCCAGTTTTACTGCCAGCATTTCTTTTAGGTTGATGTGCAGGTGAAGTTGATCCTGTGTCCACAATCCTTGCACGCATTTGTCCAGCATGTGGGCCCCCCATCCTAGGTCTGAAGCGTCTGTTGTGATGGTCTGGCTTGCTTGACATCTGCGAAACGGTAGGCCTGGGTTTGACTGACATGCCTGAGCCCACCATAGGAACTCCTGCTTTAAGCATGGAATTAGTGGGATTTCTGTTTCTAGGCTGTGTCTGTGTTGGGACCATAAATTCTTTAGGTACCACTGTAGTTTTCTCATATGTAGTCTGGCAAATGGGACCAAGATTATGCATGATGCCATGAAGCCCAAGGCCTGCAGTACTTTTCTTGCTGTTAACTTGTTCAGTTTTGTTAGTGCCAAGAAGAAAAGAGGGAGTTCTTTTTGTTTTTCTGTAGTCAGGAATGCCATTTGTTTTACTGTGTCCAATTCCGCGCCCAAGAATGTCCTTGTTTGGGATGGTATCAGCCTTGACTTTTGTAAATTGACTGTGTATCCCAGTGCTTGTAGCAAGTAAATGACCCTTTGTAAATCTGTTGTCAGCTTGCTTTTGTTGTCCCCTTGTAGCAGGCAGTCGTCCAGGTATGGGTAAATTTGAATTCCCTGTAGTCTGCAATGGGCGATTACTGATGCCAGGCATTTTGTGAATACTCTGGGCACAGTAGATAAGCCAAAGGGCAATGCTGAGAATTGATAGTGCTCTGATCCTGCAAGAAATCTGAGGTATCTTCTGCAGATTGGTCGAATGGGGACGTGCAGGTATGCCTCCTTGAGATCTAGAGTTACCAGCCAAGACTCCTTGCCCAGCATGGGAAGAAGTTGCTGTAGGGTCAGCATTTTGAATTTTGGGACAATGATGTATGTATTTAAGGTGGACAGGTCGAGAATTGGTCTCCAACTTTCTTCCTTTCTTGGGACTAGGAATAGTCTGGAGTAGAACCCCTTTCCTTGCTCTGCTGTTGGCACTCTTTCCACAGCTCTCATGTTTGCTAGCTCCATTATCTGTTGTAGTGCCTCTGTTTTTTGATTTGGAGGTAGATTTGGCATTCCTCTTTTGACTGGTAAAGTGTGGAAGTGAAACCGGTAACCTTGATCTATGGTTTGTAAAATCCACTTGTCTTTTGTTATGTAGTGCCAGTTCTTTGAAAATAAGGTTAACTTTCCGCCTAGAGGAGCTGCTATTTGTTCCCTGGTAGGCGGATTTAGGGTTAAGTCACTGTGGTTGTGCTGATGTAGTGGCAGTGGTTGTGTCTGTGCCTCTGTTGTTACCTTGCCACTGTCGTCCTCTGTAGGCACCTCCTCTGGATTGGTTTCTGCCTCTGAAACGTCTATTCCTGCCCCTTTGAAATTTTGTGGAGTCAGGAAAGGACCAATTTTTGGCAGGCCAGTTCCTGCTAAACCTTGGTGGTTGAACCTGCAAGAAATCTTTAACCGTTTGAACAGATTTTGCCTTTTCTTCCATTTTCTTCATAACCTGCTGGGCAGGTGTACCAAACAAACTTGTCTTATCCATAGGAGCATCTAGCAACTTAGCTTTAACATGATCCGGTAAGGCTTGCTCCTTTAGCCATGCATGCCTTCTTATCACTGTGCCAGTCATGGCTGATCTAAATGAAGCCTCCAGTGCATCATAGCCACATTTTAAGGAATGGTTGCTAACCTGTTGTATGTTATTTACCATTTCTAATACATATTTCTTATCAAGAGATTCATCAGTGGTTAGTTTTTTAGTTAACTGATCAAGCATAAACTCTTGGTATTGTATCATGTGAAACTGACAGTTTAAGGCTCTAGCTGAGAGAGTAGCTGAAGTGTAGACCTTTTTACCCCATCTGTCTAATGACCTTGCTTCCCTTTCAGAAGGAATAGGGTTTTTAGCTATGGTCGCTGCTACTGCCTTGTGACTGTGGGATATAGTTTCGGGTCTGCAAGTGGGGCCTTGTAAAGGTGGTGATGAGTATCTGGCACCCTGTAAAATCTGTCTGGTTTGGCAGGGGCTGGGGTAAAGAATCTGGAGCGGAGCAGACATCATTGAAAGCATCATCCACCACAGAGAGAACAGGAGGTATAGCTAAGGGCCTGTGCTGTGGGAGGTGCAGAAAGGTCCTAAGTCTTTTCTGGAGTCTGAAAATCCTGTTGCTGCCATTGGAACTTCTCTCGCATGGCATGTAAGGTTTCCCCAAAGGAGAATTCTTCTGGTGGGGAAGCAGCTGGAATGGATTCTTCAGCATCAGAATCTTCAAAATTGGAGAAAGGAGCCTCTGGCTGGTCAGTTATGTCTGATTCGTCAGCAGAATCATCAGAGGACACTGGCTCAGGGGCTCTGCCCTAGGTCTCTTCTCTGGGGCTGAGAGGCCCTGTCTGGGTGAGATTGAGATCCTCTAATTAATGAAATTAAATCTTCTGCCAAAGTAAGCATTTGAGAACTAGAAGAGGGCCTGGTTGTGGGGGTTTAACAGGCACTGTCTTAGTAGTCTTGGCTGCTTTAGCCCTGGCGAAGGCCTTAATGGACATGGCTGCTGGAGGCCTAGCAGCACCACGTGCTGGGGTAGAAACATCCAAGGAATGGTGTCTGATAAGTCAGTGGCAACCACCGTAGTGGATAAAATTTCTGAGGCCGATTCAAGAGTGGTAGCAGGGGCCTCAGTTGTAGAGATAGGTTCAGCTGTACTTTGATCAGTTTTCTCGGTTTCGCCGAAACCGAGACACTCATGTTTGCTTAACCACGGTTTCGCCGAAACCGCGGACCGCGAGTGTCGGTCTTATCTTTGCGTTTTTGGCAGATTGGGTAGTCGGAGGATCCGACGGCATAATGTACGCAAAATCAGAACCGAAAAACTGTTCTGCAAACTCCGACCGACGCCTAAGCGTCGCCGGTTGAAAGAAGCACAGGCCGAACAGGCTGCTACGTCGTGGGCTGGGCCTAAACAAGGCAGACAATAAGAGTGGAAATCTTTATGAGGTATTTGTTTCCCACAGGTTAAACAATTATTAACTTTTTCTGACATCGGCTGAGGCAAGAAAGAGTCCCCAACGGGTACTTAGCTTTAGAAGTCTTCGAAGTAGTATTCGGTAGAAGTAATCTCTGGATCCGACCGACCGGCACTTGCGAACAGCTTCTGCTTCGGGCGCCACGCGGCAAGAAAGACTGAGGAAAATGGCGTCGGCTGATGCTTTTATACCCGAAGACCAACAGAGACGACGTCGGGTGAAGTGCGACATCAGCCGAAGCCGGACCCGGACTTTGGAATCCGGCCGACTGAAGGGCTGCCTGACGACAGGACAACCCAGTTGTTATGACTGCAGATGCATCCATGAAGGACATCCAAGCAGTCAGCTTGGGAATCAGCAGGTCGGGATGGACCAGCTCCTGTGGATGAGACAACAGCCCTGGGGTTGGATCCAGCATCCACGGATGGTGACCAAGGTGAGGCCACAGAAAAGGGAAATAGACTTGATGGGGCCAATAGATTGCAATGAGGATTACTTTGCTTCTCAACTGTTGCACTTTAAGAAGTGTGGAATCAGGGGAAAGGGAGGAAAGGCATAAAGCAGTTCCAGGGGGCCAATCAGTACCAGAGCATCTCTGTGCGACTCCCCCTGAGGGGGAAATCAGGGCAAAGTAGCTGCTGCATTTGTGGTTCAAGGGAGAGGCAAAGAGATTGGAGAAAGGCTGGCCCCAACAATGAAAGATTTGTGTCGCTATTACAAGAATGAGAGACCAATCGTGAGTCAGAGACCACTCGTGAGGCATCAGAATGTTTCTGCTCAGTTTGTCCGTAATCATATTGGAATTCCCGGGAATGTGCATTGCTATCAGAAAGCAGTAGGAATTTATCACCCACTGCCACACTCTCAGAGTGCTTCCCAACATAATGGATAGGATCTGGTTCCTCCTTGCTTGTTGACATACCAGACCTGTGACCATCCTTAATTTTGTCTGACGAACTTGTTCAAGATGTTGAGATCCAAAATTGGTCTCCAGTACCCTGTCGTTTTTGGCACTAAAAAGAATGAGTAAAACCTGGATCCTGTTTGGTCTGGTGGGAGTGTTTGGATGAGTCTTTTTCTAGCAGCTTTAGAAGTTCTTGTGCTGGTGCATCCCTCTGACTGGGTGGAGTGTCAGGAATTCGCCTTAGTTGCCTTGGATAAAGGTCGAAGGGAATATAGTAACCTCTGGTCATCATCGTCTGCACCCAGAAATCTGAAGTAATGGAGTGCCAGGCCAAGTGGTGCAGACAGAATCTTCCCCCGACTACTTCCAGAAGTAAGCAATCGGGCCAGTCTTCACGAGTGCTAATAATGCTGCCCAGAGAAGAAATCCCTAGAGCCTTGGTTTCATGTGCCCCCTCTGCCACTGGAGGGGCATCTCCTCAAAAAGTTCCCCCCTCTGCCCCAGGGAGAGAACTTACCACATGTGTCACGAAAAGGCCCTTGGGATTTTTTGAACCACATCTTCCCACCTCTCTGATTCCTGGTATAGCATCGTTGAGGGGCAGAAAAGCGTACGCCCACAGCAGACAGGGTCTTTCCATCTTTCTCACACCTGGCTAAGGTGTCTAACTTTTGAGTCAAACAAGGACGACTCATCAATAGGGGTCCGCAAAGTCACACAAGCGCATCCAGGCATAATGTCTCATGACAACGCCTGTACCCGCTGCTCTGGCTGCCCCCTCAGTTGTATGGGTGATCAAGTGTATGGAGGAGTTAGAAATGGATAACAGCACATGAAGTTCTTCTCACCAAAGGTCCAGTTTACTAAACCACAGAAATCCAAATAAAAAACAGTGGACCCACCATGCTGATAGATAAAATGACAGCTTCTTTAATAAAACAGGAACAGGTAAGCACTTTCAGGTAAAGCCCTTCATCAGACAATTAAAGCATCAAGATCAGTATTTAAAAAACAGCAACAACCAATAGAATCTCAATAATTAACTCTCTGTCTCCTCAGGGCAGGTTTGAGAGTTACAACACCATTCAAGCCAGGAGCCTTGTCACCCCTTAGCTCAATAATCCATTTGGCTTCATTATAGTCAGTCAAATTTACAATGTCATCCCCCTTAGTGTTCAACTTCACAACCTGCAACACCATAAAATTAAATACATGCCCTTCATTACTTTTAATATGTTGACATAAGGCACTATGAGGATCACAAAAGTGTATTTCTGAAAAATGCATTAAAATCCTGTCTTTTAACAGACAACCGACAGTTGGTCTTTTCTACATAAAAAGAGCAGCATGACCTGCACTGAGCTAAATAAATAACATTCTTAGTCTGGCAGTCAGCACAGTGAATAAAAGAATATCTTTTATTGGTACTGGGGTGTGTAAAAACGTTTTGCCTCATAATGAAAATACAAGCCTTACAATGTCTGCATGGAAAGGTACCCATACGTTGATGGGAAATTGTCATAAAAGACTTCATTTTCATACCTTTGTCTCTACATAATAAATCCTTCAAGTTGTTATCATGCCATAAACTAAAAGGATTCGTCTGTATACCATTTTTAAGTTTTTCATCAGTTAACAAAATTTTCCAATTATTGTGTATGATCTGGCACGCACCCCCTATATTATTACTATACCTTAAAACCACATGTGGCATGCCTGCTTGTGTGCCCCTGCCCCTGGAGGCCTGTTGTCCCAATGTAACGTCCGAGAACCAGAGTTTTGCTTTTGTGCCTCTCTCCCTCTTGCTGGCTTCAACAGTCGTTCAAGAAAGGGGTAGAGTTGTTGTCCAAAAAAGGGGTCGATGGACGGGGAGTATCTTGTCCTGGATACAACTTCACCTTACGGCACAGAAGTCAAAAGACCCAAACATTGTGATGGGGAGGGAGTGACCAGTTCAGAGGGAGACACTATTTTGGTGCCGAAAAGGTGCCTGGTACCGAGGAAATAGTCGGCACTATGGTAGAAGTTATGGTTGTCTGTTCTGTAGAAGTGGCTGATGTTGGCACCATAAAGGGTGTTTTTGCCTCTGGTGCTGACAGTGTCAGTACTGACAATTTGGGGTGTTTTGTCTTAGGATCGGTATGTGTCTTAGAAGGCTTCGGTTCCTGAGAACTAGGAGATATTGGAACTGAATTACTTCTCTTTTTTTTATGTCTTTCTTTGGAGGCACTGAAATCTCTGCCTCAAATAATGCCTCTGAAAATGGAGTTTTTAACAGTCCTTTTAAGCTTAATTTATTTTTACGCTCTGCTAATGTATGAGAGCTGAATCCTTTACAAAGTTTACAAGGAGGTTGAATCTGGAGGTGGGGAACTCCCAGACAACAGACGCAAGAAAGATGCCCATCGGAGTTGGGCATCTTTCTGCCACATTTATCACACTGCTTAAATCCTACAGTGTCCTTCTTATCAGACATTATCACAATCCAATTGGAAACAATCTGTTAAAAAGACTGTAGACAAAGAGAGAGATACAGAAGCACACAGTCAAGGGAGGAAGACTAAAATTCCCTCTCGTCTACTTTTTTAAGAAAGTTAAATAAAGGGGGGGATACCAGCGATGGTATTAATTACCACAGAGGTAAGGGAGAGGCTGTACCACCAATGGCACGAAGAAATACCAAATTGGTAAGAAATAAGGGAAAAAAAACACTCTAGGAGATATAAAGGGTAAGCAAAACGGTCAACGACTACTACAGGAAAATATCTGAGACAGACGAAAAAATTATAGAAGAAATAGAAAAACTACTTAACTGGAGAGCTGGCTTGACACCTCTTGATAAACTACACGGCAAACAAGATCTGAGGAGATGAGGAGAGGGGCACTAGGAGTAAGACTTCGCTCGAGAGTTTTTTTTTTGGCTGGCGCGAGCTTGTTATATTGGCCGAGTCGGTTCCGAGGACGGAACTGAGACCCATCAGTCATGAATGAATGAAGATTAACAACATCAGATGTAAAGTTAACCCCTCTAGTGGTGAATTTATTAATAGGCAAAATTGTTTGCAGTAGTGAATTGCATACTACAAAGATGAGAACTTCTAATATTACACATTCACATAAATCTAGGCTTAAACTTAAAGACTTACTTGAAAAATATTAATTGTTGATATGTATAACTGATGTACTGATCAGCTGTGGAACTACAAAAATAGTTGTTTATAACTGACTTGCTCATCTATTGTTTTAAAACCAAATTAAAAAAAAAATTAAAAAAAAAAAGAGAAATGCACCAGGCTTTTATGCCTGGCTAGTTAAAATAGTAAATGAATTCCTAATTTTATCATCTCTGCTTACCTCCTGACCAACACGACTAAGGACAATGCTTCCTTCAGGTTAGGTGGAACAATTAAGTAGAAACCGCCTTAAGCAACTAAAATATAGTGTGTGTTCAGAACCAACATTAGCTCCATACATTTCCAAGCAACTCTTAGTATACACAGATGTTTGAGATAAGTAAACCGCACATTCATCTCTGAATATAGCTGTGGATAAGCTTCTCATCAACCACATAAACAGAAAGCATGCAAGCTATTTTTCACATACAAGAGGGGAAAAAGATAAAAAAAGAACAGACACCAAATAGTGTAAACAGAAGGACATGCAATAGCATGTGGTTGACCATGGATAACCTCAATTGTAGGTAATTAAGGCCTATGTTTGCAGCTGTCTATTCGGGACAATTGCTCCTATTAGGAGGATTAAACTTCATTATCTGAAAATGCACTTAGTTTTGTGTGTTTGTATTAAGTTAACAGGTTATGGAGGTGTTCAGGGGTGTGTTTTTTTTTTGTTTGAGGGTTTTCATTAAAACAAAAAAAGTCTTGTAAAAATGTGACAGGTTCCAGTGTTGATATACAAGAAAAAAATGTATAAAGGAATATCATGCCAAACATTAGTAGGTGCAAACATAACAAAAACTGGAAATAAACATTTAAAAAGATATATACAACATGTGGAAATAATGACTTCCTATCACAATGGTGAAACTTTCCATATTATTTTGGAATGTGAATGGTCTCAAGTATGGATAAGAAGGAAAGAATATTTAACTACATTAAAAAAATGCAAAGTACACAAAACCACAAAACATGTTTGAAAAGAACTGCATGTTAATTTGATAAAGAAAGGACTTCATGATGGATATTCAGCAGAATATCAGTGATAAACCAAAACAGGAGTACTTACATTAATTACTAAAGGGGCTCCAATAATGATAGAAGAGGAAAACATGTAATAATGGCAAATTTGTGGTAGTACAGGGCTACTGGGGATGAGGATTACTCTAGCATGCATTTATATTTCAACTAAAACTGCTACAATGGAGCTTAAAAATTGGGAGAAATAATCAGCTTTCAACAGGGAATATTATTTACAGGTAGGGACTGGAATTTGATTTGCTACAATTAGAAAGTATCTGGGGAGCCTACAAGGGACAATATAACAAGAGTGTGTATTTCTCAAGAAATTTATGAAAATACTTGGCATGGAAGATGAGAATTCAGTAGGTGGAACTCAGAGAATTTACATTTTATTCCCCAAGGTGCGATAACTGGGCTACACTACACAGAAATTATATTCGCAGGAACATGTGCATTTAATTTACAACTTTGACACACATCCAAGTTATTTTATATCATGTGCCAATAATTACCAAGATGAAAATGCAGAATAATTAAGTTAAGATGAGACAATGGCGCTTCCCCACCCAAGAGGAATTTAAGGAATGGGCAGTGGAAATTATTTGGGCATTATTAGGGAAGACAGATACCACACAGCAGATAGCCTCAACAGGTACGATAGATAGCACTCCAGAGGTTAAAGACAGTGAGTGGAATAAAACTGAAGAGAGTTTAAAAATAAACAGAAATAAAAGACATGGTTAAGAAATAATAGGAACTATTTAGAGGGACTGACAGAATAAGGAGAATCTCACAAAATAAGAACAGGCACAACTGCAGAGTGGTAAAGAAAAAATATGGGAATTTGTGGATAATATGCATGAGTTTAAAAAGACTGCCATTAAGCAACCGTTTTGATAATAACTCCAGAGCACAACAACTTTTGGCATAACAACTTAGAAAACAAAAGTAGAAAGGGTTGTTGCCAAACTAGGGAACCTATAACAAGAAAAACAGCCAGAATCTTGTAGAGGTTTAGAGATGTACAAGAAATTTTATGAAAATATGTCTAAAGCAGAGAAGTGAAGAAATCAAGAAATCGTAGAAATATTAAAATATTTATGTAAGACTTAAATATGCCAAGTTTAGAGGTATATGAGATTCAACAATTAATTCAGACAGGGGAAGATGACAAAAAAGTGATGTATAACCAGTCTACAGGAATAGATGGTATTCTGGTGGAAGTTAGGAGGAAGAAAGTGATAAAGAATAAAGATCTGGAAGGTTTTGTTTAATGGTATTTTAAAAGGAAGGGAGGCACCAACATCCTGGAAAAAAGCTGTGGTGGCTATAAAACTTAAAGGTAATAAATGCCTATCAGATCCAGCTTCATTACAGGGCCACTTTCATTTTAAAGCATAATCATAAAGTTTGTTTGCGTCTTTCGGCTTTTCCTGGTTAGGGGTCGCCACAGCGGAACTCCGGTCCGCTAATGATTGGCAGTTGATTTTTATGTACCGGCTTGCCAGGCCTGACGCACAACCTTCAACGAAGGTACGCCCATTCATGCACATCTCCACACAGAAGACGCTCTAGCTGTGAATCGAACCGGACAGCGTCTTACTGTGAGGCGACAACGCTACCGCAGCACCACCACCGCGATAAAGTGTTCTTCTATAATAGCTAAAAGAATGGCAACGATGTTGCCAAAATTTATAGATATGGATCAATGTGGTTTTGTGTAGGGGAAGCAAAGATTTGACATTATTATAATAGAACAATGATGATCCAGAGGGAAGCAGAATGTAAAAAAAAAAATACCACGGTTTTTGGTGGATTTTGATGCAGAGAAAGCATTTGACAAATTAAACTGGGATTTTATGAGTTGAGCAATGGAAGCATTTACATTCCCTGACACAATAATAAGAAATGGAAAATATATAAGGGATCAGAGGCAAAAATCAAAGTGGGAAGGCTTCTCCTCTGATAAGTTGAGACTTAAGAGAAGAACCAGGCAGAAGTGTCCTCTGTCAGCTTTGTTATATGCATTATATTTAGAACCATTCGCAAAGAAAATAAGGGGCTCAAGAAATTCAAGGATATAACTGATATAGTACTTGAGGAGATCTTGCTTTATTTGCAGATGATATTTTGTACCTGAATGAACCACAAAAGGACATCTCAGTGTTGTGGAACATTGAGACATTTTCATTTTTTAATGATATAAAATTAATGAAGATACAACAAAAGCTATAGCTGTAAACTATGTAGCCACACATGAATTGGTTCAGCAACACCCATATTTATGGGGACATGATAAAAGTATTTAGGAGTATGGCTTAAAAAGGATTCAGTTGTTGTAGCTAAGGATATGTGAGAAGAGACTAAACAAAAGACAACAAAAACTGACAAACTGGAAGCTCTTGCCTATGGATATAGACAGCAAGATAAAAACAATAAAATGTTTTTAGTCATTTTAGTTTAATACAAAGGTCAGGCATATCGTTTTGGAGAAGCTGTGTATACTAATTAATACAGAACCAAAGGATTTTATTTGGGAGGGCAAGAGTTAATTGGGATAAGCTAAACCTTCCGTTAGAACAAGGAAGTTTAGGATTACCTGATTTGAACAGATATTTTAGAGCTACACAGTTAAGGCTGTATAACACAAGCAGAAAGCTACAATTCAAAGTGGAAATGGATGACTGATTGACGGTTGATGGACTGATGATCATGACTGACTAATGATCATGACTTGACTGATGATCATGATGCTGATGATTATGATGCAGAAGGGTAATTCAATAAATAAGGAAACTGTGGAATTTTGGACACGGACCCTTAAGGAGAACAACAGCCCAACAGAATATTATACTCAAATGTAAATTAGCAGAAAATGTACTAAGAGCTAATCCAGAGCAGGAATGGAGAAAGAGTCTGCCAATAGGAATGACTGCCATTTGGGATACAGAGAATATGCAAGAGGGGGCTGTAACTTATTGGAGGAAGCTGGCAAAGGAGCCCATATATTGGAAAAATATAGAGAGAAAGGTAACAGAATGGGAACAGGTCAAGAAGACATCTGGACTGCAGGCTACTGATTTCCTTCCCTATCAGGGATTGATATCCGAGTACGGACAAAGAAAAAGGGATAGGGGATTCCTAAATGAAAAACCTACACTGGTTGAGTTTTTAGTTGACTCTAAAACTGAAGCTGCTGTTAAAGGGATAATTAGTATGGCATATAAAATGATGCATGATAACTATAGGAACCAATCAGAAAAGATTGGGAAGAGAGATGAGATAAGCAATTCACAAAGAAACAGAGGAACAACATATTCAACGGAATCTAGAAGATTTGGGGTTTTGCTTGGAAGTGTTTGCATATGTACTTTTACACCTCAAGCAGACTCGAAATAAATTTTCCTCAGTTAGATGGCAAATGTTAGAGGTGTAATGGGGAAGAAAGAAGTACCTGGAAGCATATGTTTTCGGAGTATTATGAGTTGGCAGACTTAAAAATTCCCTACAGACTACTTTTGTCAGGAATACTGGTGAGCAAATAAGTATAATACAGGAAATTATTTTTTTGAGCTAGGATACATGATGTGAATTACCTAGACATACTAAGGCATTATTAAGTTTAATTCTTGTAGCTGTGAAAAAAGCAATTACTAGAAAATAGAAGTCAAAGTCTAAACCAACCATACTTGAAGTAGTGAATATTTTAGCAGAGATAAAAGAACAGGAAGTGAGATCCTTATAGAAGGATAGGAACAAATTACATGGAAAAATGGAAACTGTGAGAACACATGGGGAAAACATGTTTTGGAGGAGGAATAAGGTTTAAGAAAAGGCAAAAATTGAACAAGCTATGTAATGTTGGATTAATAACACTGTATTAGAACAATATGTGATTTATAAAGTTTGCAAACCTGAACTAGTTAATATGGTTTGATTACTTTTATATAAATGTTTGCCTATGTCGCCAGTGATAATTCAATAAGGATTTTTTAAAAGAAAACTCATAAATATCACATTTTAAATAGCTTTTGGTCCCTTTGGCCAAGTTGCCTATCTGCAAGGATTGGTGCCCCTCTTCACTAATTGACCAGTTTCTGACTTAGACATTCTGCTACAAAGACAGACAACACACAAAGTATGTCTATCCCAGGGGCAGAAGTTTTTGATCACCTTCTTCATCTCATCTTCACTGTCAATCATAATCATCTTGGCTGCAAGCTTTATCACAAAGATTTATCAACTTAATTTACTTTCAAGGTATTTTTATTACTGCTGTGTCACCTTCAAATCTATCACTATCTGGTTTACATCTTCATTGCATCTTCATTTTCCCAGATACTGTTTTCATTGCAATAACTGTCCATTAAACTATATATAGAACATACAAACACTTCACTGCAGAGCTGATTCACATCCCCCTAGTTTTCTATTACACACTTTTCTAGGAATCTTACTCTATTACATTTTGCTTTCATTATCATCTACTTGAAGGTAACTATATTTGGTTTTCAATAGACTTACTGGTTGTGACTGACTGATTGTGCTGCATTCTGTGTCACTATCTGCTGAACTTCACTGAAGATTACATAAAAACACATCTATCCACTACAAACTGCTGCTTGCTACAACTGCGTCATCAGAAAGCAGGACCAGATGATGTAATCAAGAAGTGACAGCTACACAGCATATAGTAAATAAAAAAATATATATTAAATTTAATATAGTATAACTAACTTTGTTTTCAGAGAAATATGCCTGCTTATTTCTGATCTAGAGGTAACACAATGACATTCTGGACAGAGGCTGCACTTTACCACCCTCAGCAAAAGCTGTATACTCATATATAATGGAAAAAGAGCATAACACAACATGGCAAATGAAGTTCTTTCTAAAACATATGTGGCTTTACTGGTGAAGACTACCTATACAAAAGTTATACTTCTGAAAGAGTTTAACATTTTCTGGAAAATAAACAGTTGGAGAACAATATTTATAACTCGATTATAAACTTCAGATAGGTTGCGCTTATAGGTGTACCTGTAACAGGATAGTTTTACTTTGTGTGCCAAGTCACAATTCCTGGTAATGCTTTCCCATTTCTTCCTGTATTAGCATTCCAAATGGTGGAAAAGGACAAATAAATAATGGTTTTAATTTTTATGCTGCAAAAGCTAAACATATGCCAACTCTGCTGGTGCAGAGGAATAAAAACCCAGAGATGGCCCATACAACCACAGTTCAATTAGCAGCTCAGGCACTTAACAGAGTTGACAGGGGAGGAAGGGTATGACCACTCTGGGAAAGGGCAGAATGGCTACAATCCATCAGATGCAAAACAGTAATCAGCACTAACCTATTTACTGTGCTACTACATCTAACTCTGCTACTCTGAGATAAGTTTCCAGAAATTGATAAACCTTTTTATTTAAAAAACTACAAAAAGATGTACATTATTTTCTTACCAAAGTACTTTTTGGTTGCCTTTTACATTCCTTAATACCTGCTACTTGTGGCTCATTTGCTCGCAAGTGAATGCTCATCTGTGTATTAGAGTGCACGGACTCAAATACACAGAGTGCTCTCTAAATATATCTTATCCAAGTTGGTGTAACCCTGGAAGAAATATATACACATATATAATGAGAGAGATACCTGGGGGGGGGGGGGGGGGGTGCAAGGAAGCTTGCAACCTACAAAAAAAAAACAAAAAAAAAAACACATCATCAACTTGCTATTTACTATGATTAGAAGCATTTGTGAGGAATGTACAGTGGCTTAGTAGGACTCCGACTGTGCTTGACTTAGTAGAGTAGGTCCATACTTTTCATTACCTTTTAACCTATTCTTAAAGCACTGCATGTAGACACAAATTAAGGTATCTCAACTTTTCCTGTATGAACGTGACTTTGCAGCCTCATTACACTAGTTACACTCCGCCTGAAATCCTCTATTACCTCCTGCAATGTGTCACAGCTTCTGATGCACTGTGGCAACAATCACGGTCACTGTAAAGTGCTACTCACAGGTGGGTAAGCAACACTGACAAGCAATGTGAAGACATCTTGAAGCCTTAATAAATGTCAGCTAGTGTGCCACTGCTTGCATATAAAATAAGAGAGGGAGGGATTGCAGAATCCAGTTCAGGAATTTGCAGCAAACAAAAATTAGGGGAAGTCATCACAAAAATAGTGACATCACAAATACACTGCAAAAGCAATAGTTCAGGGTGCTGTCATTTTAAGTTATAGTAAAGAGCAGGCAAAGAAATGGAAAGACAATAAAATCTGACTAAATTCAGAAACTTAGCCAGTAGTTTGACTTCTGAATTTAGTACAATGCCAAATCACAAATTACAATTCATAAAAAGGGCTCAGTATAAAGTTCTCACAATTAATACAATGTCTAACAAGGGAAAGGCCCTCCTTCACATATATGGTTGTTGTCATTCAAAACTTGATACTACAGTGACAGAGGCGAGTAGAGAAGTCGCATCTAAGCACAATTAGGATGTGCTTTAAGAAACAAATTTAAAACAAAAATACAGCAAATTTAATACTTCAAGTAAATGCAGGTGCAATGAGCGGCAACATCATGGACTAAATTAACTTGCACTTCATGTGATACGTCACTCTGCTGTGCTGCTTTTGGTGTGCAAAGCAGACCAATACATAACTCACCTTTGCATCACTGCATTCCCTAAATCACTAATCCTGCAACAACTCACACCAAATGTTTGGTGCTTTTCCTTGCATTTGGCAGCAAACAATTTTTTCCTGAAGCAGGTCCCTTGTCATATTACAGGGGCACACTGTGCATTCTGGAAACACCTGAATGAACAAAAGCATGTTAATAAGCACAACTCTCACAATAACATTGTAAGGTAGAACAAAACTGTAAAAATAACACTGAGTGATGCAGCAGCAGCATATTTTATTCTACCACTTTCTGATTGGTAAACACCTTCAAACATCTCAGCCCCATCCAGAAAAAAAATGGAAACGTTTCAATTTTTGATGCTCAGTGAGAAATGTACACAAATATGTTTAAAGAGCAGATAACCTCAAAGTGTAGAAAGTGCCCCTCTTCCATTATTATGCCTGACACATCTGACATGAACCAAAAAATGTATACATACATCTGCAGGTGTAACTCCTGTGGAGACGCTTTATCAAACACCTGGGAAATTAAAAGCAGTACCTAGAGGACTACATAGTCCACTCAAATTCTTCTTATACCATTAATCTGTCTGCAGATGCTAGCACAATTGGCTACTGCAAGAAATGTCACTTTGTCCAAATAAGCCTGTAACATGCAAGTGGAAAACACCCCTCTCCCAGATTTACACCTTGAAAAAGCTAACCTGTTTTTTCCTTCTAGAGAAACTGAGGCAATGGAGACACCAGAAGTTACACTGCCAGTTGATCCCTCCAACAAAGAACAATGAAGTGTAGATGGTGCAGAATTCTGAGCAGAAGATATTAACGGTTCAGTTACTTTTTCTTCTTGCAGTCCTCCATCCTCTACAGCAGGCCCTCTGTTTTCTGGGAAACGGAAGAACATTTAAGGATCTGCTATCGTTTTTAATTCAAAAACAGCGAGTTTATTGATTAGTAAAAATAGGCATTTGTCTGTAATATAGCAACCATATTATCTCTAGTTATCTGTTAATTTGGCAGCAGATATGATGCAAATACTCAACCTTGAATGAACCAAAGGCAAACAAAATATCATACCAGTTAATCTGTGTGTATACCACACTAAATACTACCCATTTCAAAGTACAGTATAGCACAGTTCAACACAGTTAAGAAAGGTCACTATGTAATGAGAATTCAAAAATGCATAATCAAAAGTCATTTCATGCAAGTTTTTTTCTTTCTTTAAGAAATGAAGTGCAATGTGGCAGACATTAGGTGGTTACTCAGTCACTCATCATATGTAATATACACCAACTATGCTTATGTTGTACAATGAAAGAAAAGACCCATTTTAAGTGCAGTGTAATCAACTATTTTGGATGTTTGCCAGTAAAGTACTCAAAAAAAGTGATAGCCAGCTAAAAAATGCTTTGCAGCAATGACAGTGATATTAAGACAAAGGCGAAGGGTGTCTCCATTACACTGGAAATGCAATAAGGTAGCCTATATTCCATTAAGTGAATGTCTAGGAAGGGGAAAGGGAATTAACTGTTATACAGTATCTTCAGAATAAGTGTAGTAAGGAGCAGTGAAGTTCTATGAAAGGCAAGACTACCATATGCTAGAGAGAAAGGCTCTCCACTGATAACCCTATTAAGTTTCTACCAGCAGCTAATGCGTTACCATCACACAGAAATAGTAGGGTCATGGACAGATATGGTAAAGATACTTACACCTTTGCCATCTTGACCTTTAATTACCAAATTCAAATGACAAAATACCTTTTGTCCATTCCAGGGGGATTCAATAAAATTACAGCTAAACATGAGACTTCTAATTCTAAGCAACAAGTGATTTTCTATACTCTGACAAGCCACACAAGTGGCAAAGCATTCCATTAAATTTAGATATGATGCTGCAGAAGCTTCTTCCAGGGCTGCAGCTACTGCAACTATTAGAAGATTTGCGTGGCCTTGCCTCCAGTCAATCCTGGAGGATGTTAAAGACGACCTTTTGGATTCCCCCTTCACAGGAACTTGCTAACTGGACCTTATGCAGCAACTTTTCAAGACTTTCCAAAAGGATAAAATGATACAGGACTTCACAACGGATTTTTCACACATCACTACCCAGGTATCAAAGAAGTTAACCTTCTAAGCCCACTTCCTTTCTCTGCAGACAACAGAAGTCCTCACAGATGGGTTGGAAACACAAAAATATTTTAAGAAATTTATCACAAATTCTAAATCGGAAAAAGCCCATCTTCCAGACAAATCAGCCTCGGTCTGACTGTCTGTTGACCCCCTTCCTCTCTCCTCTGTGGAGGAATTTACTTGTCAAAAAAAGATGAACTTTGTCCCTTCCAACCTGGGAATTCATCATTAGAGACAAGTTAGTGTTATCCAACATGGTTACAAGATGTCTTGGAGGGAACTCCCCTCCTTGAGGTAAATTATCCCACCTCCTTCCAATCAGGCTGACCTTCTTCCACCTCTCTTGCAGGATCTCCTCGCCCAGTAAACCATACAGCCAGTGCCCAACCTGCATATAGGAAAAGGCTTTCAATGAAGACATTCTGGTTCCCAGAAAAGGGAGTACTTGGAAGTTTATTATGGACTTAACACATCTTAACACCTGCCTGAAATTTCCACCTATCAAGATGCTCTCCCTTCAAACTCTACTTCCTTTTAGACTCCTCAAGCCTTTCTAGTCTCTCTAGACTTGGAAGGACCAACTGTATATACCCGTTCATCT
Organism: Protopterus annectens; assembly: GCF_019279795.1. Classification (NCBI taxonomy): domain Eukaryota; kingdom Metazoa; phylum Chordata; order Ceratodontiformes; family Protopteridae; genus Protopterus; species Protopterus annectens. The sequence continues at coordinate 440,728,735 of NC_056732.1, read as the reverse complement.
CACCTGCAGAAAATTCCTCAGGTTCTTTCTTTTTTATTGCACTTTCAGTTATTGACTTTATCCATCAGTTTATCTACCACTGTCAAGGTTTTAACAAAATGCCCTGCCACAACCACTGCTTTTTGCAGAACCCAGGGAATACAAATTTTCCCATACAACCTCTTCATCCAGGCCTCCTCCCAAGACGTCCAAAAGCTGCATCTCTATTCCACAATCTCTCTTCTGGAAAGACAGGGGCTCATCCTCAATCTCCAGAAATCTTCTCTGTTCTTCCCTTCCTCTCAAGACCTGCCGTTCCTGGACTGCAGGCTGGATATTCATCTAATGACAGTCCTTCTCTCTCTTCTTTCAGTTTAAATTCCCCCTTCAATACACGTCTGCAAGGGAAATCATAAGAACCTTGGGATACATGGTAACAACCATTCCCAAGGTACCATCTGCCAAGCTACACATGATAAATGGAGAGATGATGGGGCCTGAATGATGAGACGATTGGGGTCCGAATAGGGGTGCGAATGGAGAGACGATTGGGGTGCGAATGGAGAGACGATTGGGGTGCGAATGGAGAGACGATTGGGGTGCGAATGGAGAGACGATTGGGGTGCGAATGGAGAGAGAAATTCACAAGCAAAGGAGAGCAGTACTGCTGTAATTAGATTCATCCTCAAGCCTTGGTGAGTACCTTCATGAGGTGGACCCTGTTTTTCACAAAATGTTACCAAGATGACACTGATATGTAGACTGTATTTTATATAGCATACGTCATGGGCAAAAGTAAGTCAAAAATAAAAAAAAGATAGCTGGGTGCACAAGACCCAGGATAAAAAAGCGCCCAATCCTGGTAGGCGCACTAGTGGCAGGACTGGAAAAAAAATGACAGTGTAGAATCCTCAAAATACGGAAACATTCCTACAATGGGGCTAGGCCAGTCCCAGGCGGAGTTTGGCCCCCCTGTTGTAGAGGGAACTAGCAGTCCACAACAATCACAAAAACTGATAGGCCAAAGAAGAGCCATAAAGATGATACAGTGGACTACTGAGGATAAGAAAGAAAGTATGCATTGTTACTATTATGTAAAAAGACCAGAATTTCCAGACACAAGCTATACAAAAAGATTAAGAGAGAAATTAGAGGAAAAAAAATACTTCACAAGAAAAACTGTAAGAAGCCTCAAATAAAAATGTGTCTTCATTAATGCAACAGATTTGTGAAAAACATTACATAGACCAAGGAGCTTTGATCTGTTTGGAAAAAGAAGCATCTGAAAAGTGTGAAAATACAAACAAAACCTAGAGAGTTTTGAAAAGTATAAAAAAGAAATATGGACAACATGGGAAAGAAAGAGATTTGATATAATGCAATATTTAAGCCAAGTCAAAAGCCAAATTAATCGATACAAAAAAGCAGCCCCAAAGATATTCGAAGAGAAATACGGGCAAAGGCATCCAGATATGGAAAATTTCCCAATAAAAAAAAAAATAACAGCACCAAGAGAAAATGTAGAAAAGAAGATTAGTACAGCAGAAGCTAAAAAACAAACAAAAAAAAAAAAACAGAAGGTGAAGTTATGGAATGCCTAAGAAGTGAAGGATTTGGTGTAGAAGGTCTAACACAGGTTACATCACAGCATGATGGAAAGAGTCCCCAAACTAAGAAGAAACAGGAAGATCAAGAGATATCTGAAGAAAAAATATTGATGTGGGAAAGAAAAAGCGATTTTATATAGTGTAATATTTATGCAAAAGAGAAAGCAAGATTAATCAGCACAAAAAGAGCAGCACCAAAGATATTTGAAAAGAAATACAGGCAAAGGAATCTGAACATGGAAAGCTTTACAATACAAAAAATAAGAAGTCAAAGAGGAAAAGTGGAAAAGAAGATTAGTAATGGAGAAGTTAAAGAAGCATAAACTGAGGTTATGGAGTACCTGGGAAGTCAAGGATTCAGTGCAGAAAATCTAACTGAGAAAGCACCACAGCAAGATAGAGCAATAGACATCCAAATTAAGGAAAATGCAGTGGAACGGGAAGCAACTGGGCCATTGCCATATGAAGATATTTTGCAGCCTTCCACAGGAAACCTAAATAAACTTTCACATGAAGCTGGACAGCAAGGGAAGAACAGGAAACTGTGGCAACTCTATAGACACAGTCAGTGTTGAGGAGTGATAGGCCAGTGAGTTCCCATATGACAGAGCACCGGATGAAATTGAAGAGAATATGCCACAGGAAGATACTACAGAACTCTCTATAGCATGCCCGCAGGAAATGGAGAACAACAATGTGCTCTTAGCTTAGATGAAAATGAGCTAAGAGTAGAGTTGCTTGATTTAATACCAATAGATATATATATTAAAATCAATGAAAGAAACAGACTGCAGAAGGTCAATAAAACAGAAAAAGTCAGAAGTCTGATAAAACAAATGAATACAGTACTTAGGACTCCCCATAGAGGTCCATGCAATATAACAGAGGTAAACAGGATATATTACTGTGCAGCTAAATTAATAACGGCTAAAATTCTACCATGAGAACACAGGGTAGTAAGGGAAAGGAAGGGGAGAAATCTAATACTATCACAGAAGTATTGAATAGAGAAAACTATAAAGCAATTAAGACAAGAAGTCTCCTGTTAGAAGAGGGAACAGATCAAGAAAAATACTCAAAGATAGACGTGATAAAAGCAATGCGCAGTATTATAATGGATCAGGATCTATCTTGCACTATTGCAAATAATAAACTAAAAATCTAGGCACAGGCAGAAAAACAGAGAAGATACACAGATAAATATAAAGGAAAAGTACAAAATAAGCAATTTATTGATGACCCTAAAAAGCTCTATAGAGAATTAGGAAACAAGGTAAAAGGAACTGAAAGACCACACAAAAAAAGAAGAAATAGATGCATTTTGGAGAAATAGCTATGAAGATTCTGTTGCACATAAAGCTGCTAAAGAAAAGTAAAAGAAAGAAGTTCAAAAATACAGGATATGAAATGGGATGAAGTTAAGGCCAGAGAGATTAAGAAAAGCCTCCACTTGGAAAACCCCAGGCCCAGATGCAATACCTAACTTCTGGCTAAAAATACGAACATCTCTGCATGAAGATTTAGCCATGAGTAAGAACTATTTATAAGCGCACCTCAAACAGACACCAGCCTGGTTAACAACAGGAAAAACAATGGTCCTACTTACGAGTGAACCTGCAAGTTATCCTAAAAATTATAGGGCAATAAATAACTTGTCTTCAGACAACGTATAAACTATATATCGGAACTGATGCCGACCGAGTTTAGTGTCATTAAAAGAAAATTCAATCATGGCAATAGAACAAGAGAGTAATAAAAAAAAAAAAATCACACAGAACAAAGGATCATCCGTTGCTAAACAAAGTCATAATGGAGAAATGCAAAAAGGGGGAGTATGAAATGGATTGACTACAAAAAAGCATTTGACAGTACCCCACATTCATGGATAAAGGAGAGCTTGGAAATGTATAAGATACGCCTTATACTGACCAATTACATTACAGTGACCATGAAACAGTGGCAAACCACTCTGCAATTAAGCCATAAGGGACAAATTATTTTTCCAGGGATACAACTCAAAGGGGGATATTCCAGGGCGACTCCCTGTCACTGCTGCTATTCTGTCTTGCCCTTACCCTTTAAGCTGTCTGCTTAACACATTAGGCCATGGCTATAATTTGGCTCCTAGAAAACAACAAAGTGTAAAGACCTCTCATTTTCTATTTGTCAATGATTTAAAACTGTACAGCTCATTAGATGAGGAACTGAAAGCACAACTCCAAGTAGTCAAAACATTTTCAGATTATATAAAAATGTCATTTGGTCTTGATAAATGTGCAAAAAGCAACCTTTAAAGCAGAAAAAATACAGTTGTGTACACTTACCATAAATGTAGATGTTCGAATGTATTCACTGTTGCAGTCATTACAGTTGGGTAATCTGCTGGCAGCTTGCCCTCAGTCGGCCTGATTAACAATGTCTTGGGTCCTGCGTCGGCTGCTGTCCCTTCTTCCATGACATCAGGTCATCAGGGGTATAAAACATGCAGCCAACACCATTACATCAGTTTTTCTTGCCCCAGATGTCAGGTGCCCCCCAAATGGGGAGCAAATAAAATTAAAAACACAAAAATATACCTCCAACCAAAAGCAAATGCATCAAAAAGGCTTTTAAGCATAGTAAAAGAAAGCAGAGGTATAGTCAGAGAAAAAAAGGGGGCTGGAGGGAGTGTAACCAGGACTGCAACAGTGAATACACTCGAATATCTACATTTATGGTAAGTGTACACAACTGTACTATGTTCTTCGTGTTTCACTGTTGCAGTCATTACATTTGGGTAGATTCCCAAAGCTATGGTTGGGAGGAGAAATTTATAAAGCATTAGGACCAGCTATAAGGCCCTGCAAGACAGCAGTGGCAAAGCCAGCTCTGGAATTAGAGAAAATTGGTAAATGATAATGCTTGCTGAAAGTATGTACAGAACTCCAGGTAGCAGCTTGTAGAATATCCCTGGTAGGAACACCTTTGAGAAAGGCTGCAGAGGTAGATGCAGCCCTGGTGGAATGAGATCTGATCCCCTGGGGATAGGTTTTCCATGGTGCTTGTAGCAGAAATGAATGCAATGGTTTATCCATTTAGAAATGGTTTGTTTAGAAATAGCCTTCCCCTCTGCCCAGCAGCAAATGCTACTAGCAATTGTTCAGATTTTCTTCGAAATTTAGTTCTGTCCAAGTAGAATCTAAGTTGTCTGTTCACGTCCAAGGAATGCAGAATCCATTCCCCTTTGTTCTGTGGATTGGGAAAGAAGGCTGGCAAATGAATGGACTGATTAAGAGCCACACTGGAAACCACCTTGGGCATGAAGGATGGATTGGTCCTCAGAGATACCCTGTCTGCATGAAAAATGATGAAAGGCTCCACTGCCATAAGGGCCTGTAATTCAGATATCCTTCTAGCTGAAGTGATTGTTAAAAGGAAGGCTGTTTTCCAAGAAAGAAATTTTTAAGTCTGCAGTAGCAGCTGGCTCAAAAGGAGGTAGAGTGAGCTTCTCCAAAACAAAGTTAAGGTCCCAGGCAGGGCTAGGAGCTCTCCTGGGTGGTCTCAAGTTCTCTGCTCCTCTGAGATACTGCTTGAGCATGGGGATGAGAAAAGAGGGGTGGTTCTGTGTTATAGTGAGCTGAAATAGCGGAGGCGTGGATTTTAACAGAGGAAAAAGACAGGCCCTTGTGAAGCATCTCAGTTAAGTACTGCAAAATCTGTGGTAAATTGGGTGCTGCTGTGCTCATCCCTAAAGATTGGTTCCAGGCACAGAATCTTTTCCATTTGTCAGAATAAGATTTTCTAGTACTAGGTTCTTCTCGCCTCCAAGATGACATCCCATCACAGGTTTGCTGAGGGATGCTAAGGGTGAATTTAAGTGATTAGCCAGGCTGCAAGGTTCAATGTTGGAAGCTGAGGGTGCAGAATTTGTTTCTCCTGCTGAGACAGCAAGGAAGGTGTCTGAGGCAGGTGCCATGGAGGTATTTGTGACACACTGCACAGGAGTGGGTACCAGTGTTGGAGTGGCCAGTCTGGAGCAATCAAAATCATTCTTGATTTGTCCTGTTTGACTTTTAGCAGAACTTTAGAGAGCAGAGGCAGAGGGGGAAAGGCGTAGACTGAAAGTTTTTTCCAGCTGAAGGACAGAGCATCCACTTTCCAGGCTTTTTTGTGGGGAGTCCTTGTGCAAAACTTGTCCAACTGGTAGTTCTGGGGGGGAGGCAAATAGATGTCTGGGCTCCCCCATTTGCTTGTCAACATGTTGAAAATCCGTGGTTCCAGTTTCCACTCGTGTGTCCATGAGATTTCTGCTTAGTCCGTCTGCCACTGTATTCAATTTTCCTGGCAGGAACTGAGCGTGTAGGTGCACTTGGTAGCTCAAGGCTGTCTTCCACAATGCCATGGCTAGTCTGCAGAGGGGGTAGGAATGTGTACCCCCCACTTGTTTATGTACCACATAACCGTGGTGTTGTCCGTCTTTACCATTAGTTGTCCTGGAAGAATGTAGTCCTTGAAGGCTCTCAGAGCATTCTGTACAGCTAACATTTCTTTTTGATTGATATGTAGGTGCATTTGATTTGGGTTCCATTTGCCCAGAATGCACTTCTCTGCCAGGTGAGCCCCCCCATGCATAGTTTGATGCATCTGTAGTTAGGGTTTGGGCGGCAGGGGGTAGTGTGAATGGCAGTCACTTATTTTGGTGGCAGGCCTCTGCCCAGCATAGGAACTCCAGGCGTAGGCAAGGTATGATAGGAATCATTGTTTCCAGGCTGTGACAATGTTGACTCCATAGACTTTTTAAGTACCACTGTAATTTCCTCATATGCAGTCTTGCATATGGAAGTAGAAGAATGCAGGAGGCCATGAACACCAAGGCTTGCAGTATTTGTCTTGCAGATAGCAGGGTTTTTGTGGCCACTTGTTTGAAGTAAGTTACCAAATGAATTTGCTTCTCTGGCGTGAGGAAAGCCATCTGGGCAGTTGTATTCAAGCTTGCACCCAGGAATGTAATCTGTTGAGAGGGTACCAGTTGTGATTTATTTTCGTTTATGGTGTATCCCAGACAAGTTGGAACCTTTTTTTTTTTTTTTTTTTTTTTTACAAACGCCAGATGATTTAGAAATATGCCCTGGTTTTCTACCTGAATTAGACAATCGTCCAGGTATGGATATATCTGAATATTTCTTTGCCTGCAAAATGCAATTACTGGAGCCAAGCACTTTATGAATACCCTGGGCGCAGTAGTCAAGTCAAAGGGCAGTGCAGGGAACTGATAATGCAAGTAGCCTGCTTTGAAGTATAGGTATCTTCTGCAAGATTCCCTGATTGGGATGTGCAGGTATGCTTCTTTTAAATCTAGAGTTGCCAACCAGGCATCTTTGCCTAGCATAGGAAGTAACTGGTGAAGAGTCAGCATCTTGAATTTTGGAATGTCCAAAAGGGTGTTTTGAGTAGACAGGTCCAGAATTGGACGCCATGATTTGTCTTTTCTGGGTACCAGGAAAAGCCTGGAATAGAAACCTTGTCCCTTTTCCTCTTCTGGTACCGGTTGAATAGCCCCCATGTTTAAGAGGGAAAGTACTTGTTTTTGTGCCTCTGCCCACTGATTTGGGGACAGGTCTGGCCACCTGTTTGGTGTTGGCAATGTGTGGAAATGAAATCTGTATCCCTGGGACACTATTTAAAACCCGTTTGTCCTGGGTTATGAGTTCCCAGTTTTTTGCATGAAGAGCAATCTTTCCCCCCAAAGGGGCAGCTAAAAGGTAAATGCCTGGTCATTTTATAGGAAAGTCATTGAGACTGTTTACCATAGGGGAGTGCCTTGTTATTTCCAGATTTGGAAGTAGAGGCCCCTCACTGCTTAGTTCTGAGAGTCCCTTGGGACTGAAACCTGGTGCTTTTGGTGTGTCTGGGGTTTGGCTTGAGAGGATCTGGAAGGAGCTGGAAAGGACCAATTCTTAGTAGGCCAGTGCCTACCAAATCTTGGAGGTTGTACTTGTAAGAAATCTTTTACAGTTTGCATAGATTTAGCTTTATATTCCATCTTTTTTAGAACGTCTTCAGCCTTATTGCCAAACAGGTGGTCCTGATTTAAAGGAGCATCCAACAATTTTGCTTTAACATGGTCAGGCAGAGATTGCTCCTTAAGCCAAGCATGCCTTCTAAGCACAGACCCAGTAACAGCAGCCCTGCAAGAGGCCTCTAAAGAATCAAAACCACATTGTAAAGTAGGTTTTCCAACTTGTTCAGCAGAATGCAATACATCCTGTAAATCTTTATTTTACACACAGTCAGAAATCAACATCAGTTTCTGTTTAAGCAGTCCAATAATATGCTGTTGATATTTTAACGTATGAAATTGGCAGTTTAAAGCCCTGATTGCCAAGGCTGCAGAAGTATAAACCTTTTTACCCCATCTATCCAGTGCCCTGGAGTCTCTATCAGAAGGGATAGGATTTTTAGCAGTAGAAGCCTTAATGCCCTTGGGCTCCTGAGAAATGGTTTCTGGATCTGCAACAGGATTTTTGAAAAGGAAAACTGTTTTGTACCTACCATAAAATGTAGATGTTCGAGTGTCTTCACTGCTGCAGTCATTACACTTGGGTTATCCTGCCGTCAGGCAGTCCCGCAGTCGGCCAGAGTTCCAAAGTCTTGGTCCGGCGTCGGTTGCTGTCGCTTCTTCCCTGACGTCAGTGCGCCAGGGGTATATAAGATGCAGCCAACGTCATTTTCTTCAGTTTTTCTTGCCCCAGATGTCAGGTGCCCCCAAAAGGATAGGCAATACATATTGCTTACAAAACATACATAAGGTAAAAACATAACCTTCAGTAGCCAACAAATACACCACATAAAAAGTATAGTGTAGAAAGATACAGATAAGACCCAGCTAAGAAAGAGGGGAAGGCGGGTGGGTAACCAGGACTGCAGCAGTGAAGACACTCAAACATCTACATTTATGGTAGGTACAAAACTGTACAATGTTCATAGTGTTTCACTGCTGCAGTCATTACACTTGGGAAGAATCCCAAAGCTGAGTCAGGGTGGCTGGTTCTAGAGAGGATTTGGTGTGGCTATGAGGCCCTGCAGCACTGCAGTGGCAAAGCCAGCTCTGGATCTGGAGTAAAGAGGCAAGTGGTAATGCTTGGTAAAGGTGTGCACTGAACTCCAAGTTGCAGCTTCCAAAATGTCCTTGGTAGGTACTCCTCTAAGATAGGCAGTAGAAGTTGCAGTTGCCCTGGTGGAATGTGGTCTAATGTTAGATGGTACAGGCTTCCCATGCTGTGTGTAGCAGAACCAGATACACTGTCCTATCCACTTTGAAATGGTCTGCTTTGAAAAAGCCTTTCCCTGTGATCTTGCAGCATAGGATACAAACAATTGCTCAGTTTTCCTGAAAGCTTTTGTTTTGTTGAAGTAGAAGCGTAATTGTCTGTGCATGTCCAAGGAATGTAGAATTCTCTCCCCTTTATTCTGAGGGTTTGGATAAAATGTTGGCAAGTGAACAGTTTGGTTGAGAGCCACACTGGATACCACCTTAGGCATAAATGAAGGGTTTGTTCTTAAGGAAACCCTGTCTTGGTGAAAAATGATGAAGGGCTCCACTGCCATTAGTGCCAGAAGTTCTCAGACTCTTTATGCTGAGGTTATTGCCAGTAGCAGGGCAGTTTTCCATGATATATATTTTACTTCTGCTGCATTGGCTGGCTCAAAAGGAGGTAAAGTGAGCTTTTCCAAGACAAAATTGAGGTCCCAAGTAGGGGTTGGTGCTCTCCGGGGCAGTCTTATGTTTTTTGCCCCTCTGAGGTACTGCTTTAGCAATGGATGAGAGTAAATAGGAGGATCTGTGTTGTAATGAGCAGAGATGGCAGAAGCATGGATCTTAATGGATGAGAAGAATAGTCCTTTGTCCAGCATCTCAGTTAAGTATTGTAGTATCTGAGGTATATTAGGGACAAGAGGGTCAAGGCTTTGAGCCCGATTCCAGGCACAGAATCTCTTCCACTTTTCTGAATAAGATTTTCTGGTGCTAGGCCTTCTGGCCTGCAAAATGACATCCATAACCGCTTTTGAGAGGTGTTGCCTGTTTGGCTAATGAATCTGCCATGCAGACAGGGATAAGGTTTTGAGCTGACTGTGTAGGATCTGATTGTTTTGTTGAGTCAGAAGGTGTGGAATTTGAGGCAAAATCCAAGGTGGGCCTCGAGCCAAGTTCTTTAAGATTGGTTACCAATGTTGGCATGGTCAGTCTGGAGCAATCAGAACCATCTGTGGTTTTTCTTGTCTGGCTTTTAGGAGAACCTTTGAAAGGAGAGGCAGAGGAGGGAAGGCATAAACGTGTAGGCTTTTCCAGCTGAACGAAAGAGCATCCACTTTCCATGCTTGTGTGTGATAAGTCCTTGTGCAGAATTTTTGTAGTTGGCAGTTCAGTGGGGAGGCAAAGAGGTCTATGTCCAGACACCCCCATTTTTGCATCATCATGTTGAAAACTTGTGGATTTAATTTCCACTCATGAGGATGCATAATGTTTCTGCTTAGGTCGTCTGCCAGAGTATTTTTCTTTCCTGGCAGGAATTGTGCTTGCAGATGAACTTGACAAGTTAGAGCTGTGTTCCACAAGGTCATGGCTTGTCTGCATAAGGGGGTAAGAATGAGTGCCCCCTTGCTTGTTTATGTACCACATTACTGTGGTGTTGTCTGTCTTTAATAATAATTGCCCTGGATGCAGAAGGTCCTTGAAAGCTGTTAGGGCATTTTGTACAGCCAACATCTCTTTTTGATTGATGTGTAGATGCATTTGGTCTGTGATCCATTTGCCCTGAATACATTTTCCTGCCATGTGTGCTCCCCAGGCGTAATCCATAGCATCTGTTGTTAAAAGTCTGCCTGGCTGTGGGTAGTGTGAAAGGCTGACCCTTGTTGAGGTGACATGCCTGTGCCCACCATCGAAACTCCTGTTGCAGGTAGGGAATTAGTGGCATTACCGTTTCCAAGCTGTGTGCGTGTTGATTCCAAACACTTTTTAGGTACCATTGTAATTTCCTCATATGCAGTCTGGCATATGGAATTAGAAGGATGCAGGATGTCATGAATCCCAAGGTCTGCAAATTTTTTCTTGCAGGGAGTTGGGACTTTGTTGCCATCATGCCATCAATTGAAAATACTGAGTCAGTTGTACTTGTTTGTCTGGCGCGAGATAAGCCATCTGGGCTGTTGTATTTAAGCTGGCACCCAGGAATATTATCTTTTGAGGGCACTAGTTTTGAATTTTTTTTTTGTTTACTGTGTACCCTAGGCAACTTAATAACTTTTTTTTACAAACGCCAGATGCTTTAGAAGAATGTCCTTGCTCTCTGCTTGAATCAGGCAGTCGTCCAGGTATGGATAAATTTGAATTCCTTTTTGTCTACAAAATGCAATTACTGGTGCCAGGCACTTTGTGAAGACCCTGGGCGCAGTAGATATGCCAAAGGGCAGTGCAGAGAATTGGTAGTGCATTGAACCAGCTATGAATCTGAGGCATCTTCTGCAATTTTGTCTGATAGGGACATGCAGGTATGCCTCTGAGGTCCAAAGTAACAAGCCAAGCTTTCTTGCCCAACATGGGAAGGAGCTGCTGTAGTGTCAACATTTTGAATTTCGGAACATCCAGGTAAGTATTTAGAGTGGAAAGGTCTAGAATGGGTCTCCAGGCTTTGTCCTTTCTGGGGACCAGGAAGAGTCTTGAGTAAAAACCTTGTCCTTGTTCCTGCTGTGGTACTTTTTGAATAGCTCTCATGTCCATGAGGGCTGTAATTTGTTTTTGTGCCTCTGCCCATTGACTTTGTGGCAGGTCTGGCATTCCTTTTAACCTTGGTAAAGTGTGAAAGTGGAACCTGTAACCTTGAGAGACAATATTCAGCACCCATTTGTCCTGGGTGATTGTTTGCCAGTTTTGTGAAAAAAGTGCTAGTTTCCCCCCTAAGGCAGTTGCCAACAGGGTAGAGTTTGGCATTGGAAGGGGAAAGTCATTGAGATTGTTTCCTGTAAGGTTGTGACTTGTCCTCACCTCCTTTTGGTGTTGAAGCACCCCACTGTCGTGGTCTGTAAGACACTTGGGGCTGAGATCTGCCTCTTGGGTGTCTGTATCTGCCTCTTTGTGGCCTGACACTGGAAAGGACCAATTTTTAGTAGGCCAATTTCTGCTAAGTCTTGGTGGCTGTACCTGTAAGATATCCTTTACTGTTTGCTTAGATTTTGCCTTATCCTCCATTTTCTTTAATACCTCCTCTGCTTTAACACTAAATAAAATATCTTGCTGTAAAGGAGCATCTAATAATTTTGCCTTAACATGATCGGGTAAGGTTTGTTCCGTTAACCAAGCATGCCTTTGAATCACAGATCCTGTAACTGCTGCTCTACAAGAAGCTTCTAATGAATCAAAAAGTACAGTTTTGTACCTACCATAAATGTAGATGTCCGAACAGGAATGCATCTGCAGTCCTTACAAATGGGTTGTCCTGTCGTCAGGCAGCCCTTCAGTCGGCCGGATTCCAAAGTCTGGGTCTGGCCTCGGCTGGTGTCGCACTTCACCCGACGTCATAGCGGCAGTTCTTCGGGTATAAAGGCATCAGCCGACGCCATTTTCCTCAGTGTTTCTTGCCCCAGATGCCAGTTGCCCTCTTGGATAGCTAAATTTTGGATAAATGCCAATGTTTCCAAATAGTAGAAGGCAAACACAAAAAATAAGCATGTATGTACATATATACAAACAAATACACCATAAGAGATCCCCCAAGCTAGCTATTAGATGGGCAAATACCCTAGGAATACCACAGAGGGGAAGGAGGGTGGGTAATCCTGACTGCAGATGCATTCCTGTTCGGACATCTACATTTATGGTAGGTACAAAACTGTACTATGTCCTTCAAGGATGCATCTGCAGTCCTTACAAATGGGTAGAATACCATAGCCAAACTAGGGGAGGAGGAAGAAGAAATTATGGTGTAGTTAGGATCCCTTGCAAAACAGCAGTGGCAAACCCTGCTCGGGATCTAGAGTATAAAGGTAAGTTATAATGCTTGGCAAATGTATGCGCGGAGGTCCAAGTAGCAGCCTCTATAATGTCCTTGGTAGCCGCTCCTCGTAAGAAAGCTGTGGTAGTGGCTGTAGCCCTTGTAGAATGAGGCCTTATGTTCTGTGGAGTTTGCTTTCCATGGTAGGAGTAACAGAATCTGATGCAATTTCCTATCCACTTGGAGATTGTCTGTTTTGAAATTGCTTTTCCTTCCCTTCCTGTTGCATATGCTACCAGAAGCTGGTCAGTTTTTCTATTGCCCTTGGTTCTGTCCAGGTAGTAGTGCAACTGTCTATGTACATCCAAAGTATGCAGCAGTCTTTCCCCCCTGTTCTGTGGATTGGGGAAGAAGGTAGGTAGGTGGATAGCCTGGTTTAAAGACACTCTGGATACCACCTTAGGCATAAATGTAGGATTTGTTCTCATGGACACTCTGTCTTGATGGAAGATTAGGAAGGGTTGTACTGCCATTAAAGCCTGTAGCTCAGAAACCCTTCTTGCTGAGGTAATTGCCAGCAGAAAAGCAGTTTTCCAGGATAGGTGTTGAAGATCTGCTGTTGCTGCTGGTTAGAAAGGGGGGAGTGTCGATTTTTCTAGCACAAAGTTCAAGTCCCATGCTGGTAATGGTGGTTTCCTAGGAGGTTTTACATTTTTAATTCCTCTCAGAAACTGCCTGAGTAGAGGATGCGAGAAGACAGGGGGATCGAAGCTGTATTCTGCAGAAATAGCTGATGCATGTATCTTGATGGAGGAATAGGACAGGCCTGTATGGAAAAGCTCTGCCAAATACTCCAGGATGTTGGCAATGTCTACCTTTGACACATCTTTTCCCTTTTCAGTACTCCAAATGAGAAACCTTTTCCATTTCCCTGCATAGTTCCTTCTTGTTGAGGGTCTGCGGGCCTCAAGGATAATGTCTTTAACCCTTTGGGATAAATCTGGGTTAGTTGCTCTTATGTAATGTTCCAGGCAGTCAGCTGCAGAGTTTTCAGGTTTGGATGCAGGGTGTTGTAGTCGCTCTGAGTTAACAGCAAAGGAATCAGGGTAGTGTCCACATTTTCCCCGAGACATGCTCCTCAGTAATGGGTACCAATGTTGTCTTGGCCAGTCTGGAGCTATCAGAATGATCCTTGGGACGTTCCTCTTTGATTTTCAATAGCACCTTGTGCATCAAAGGAAGAGGTGGGAATGCATATGCTGTCAGGCCTTTCCAACTGAAGGATAGAGAGTCCACCTTCCAAGCAAGTGGGTGGTACATCCTTGTGCAGAATTTCTTGAGCTGGTGATTGAGTGGGGATGCGAATAGGTCTATTTGTGGTAGTCCCCATTTCCTTGTGATGACCTTGAAGATGTCCGGGTGTAGCATCCATTCGTGAGCATCCGAGGTAGTTCTGCTTAATATGTCTGCTAGGATGTTTTCTTTTCCCGGTACAAAAATTGCTTGTAACTGAATGTTGTAGCTCAGAGCCATATTCCATAGGTCCAGTGCCATCCGGCATAGAGGGTATGAATGAGTGCCTCCCTGTTTGTTGATGTACCACATGACTGTGGTGTTGTCTGTCCTCATCATCAACTGTCCTTCTTGGAGGAATGGTCTGAAATTCTGGATTGCTAGTTTTACTGCCAGCATTTCCTTTTGATTTATGTGCAGGTGCAGCTGATCTGGAGTCCATAAGCCTTGTATGCACTTGTCCAGCATGTGGGCCCCCCAACCGAGGTCTGAGGCGTCCATTGTGATGGTTTGGCTTGGTTGAATGCTGTGGAAGGGCAAACCTGGGTTTGACTGGCATGCCTGAGCCCACCATAGGAACTCTTGTTTTAGGCATGGGATTAGTGGTATTTCGGTTTCTAGGCTGTGCCTGTGTTGAGACCATAAATTCTTCAGGTACCATTGTAGCTTTCTCATATGCAGTCTGGCATGAGGGACCAGGATTATGCAGGATGCCATGAAGCCCAAGGCCTGCAGTACTTTCCTTGCTGTTAGTTTGTTCTGCTTTGTTAATGCCAAGAAGTAGAGAGGAAGTTGTTCTTGTTTTTCTGCAGTTAGGAATGCCATCTGTTTTACTGTGTCCAATTCTGCACCTAAGAAGGTTATTCTTTGGGATGGTATCAGTCTTGATTTTTTTTTATATTGACTGTATATCCCAGGGCTTGCAGTAAGCGAATGACTCTTTGTAAGTCTTCTGTTAGCTTGTTTTTGTTGTCCGCTTGTATCAGGCAGTCGTCCAGGTATGGATATATTTGGATTCCCTGAAGCCTGCAGTGAGCGATTACTGATGCCAGGCATTTCGTGAACACTCTGGGCGCAGTAGATAAGCCAAAGGGCAATGCTGAGAATTGATAATGCTCTGATCCTGCAAGAAATCTGAGGTATCTTCTGCAATTTGGTCGTATGGGGACGTGCAGGTATGCCTCCTTGAGATCTAGAGTCACCAGCCAATACTCCTTGCCCAGCATGGGAAGAAGTTGCTGTAGGGTCAGCATTTTGAATTTTGGAACAATGATGAATGTGTTTAAAGCGGACAGGTCGAGAATAGGCCTCCAATTTTTCTCTTTTCTTGGTACCAGGAATAGTCTGGAGTAAAATCCCTTTCCTTGTTCCATAGATGGTACCCTTTCCACAGCTCTCATCTTTGCTAATTGAGCAATTTGTTTTAGAGCTTCTGTCTTTTGATTTGGTGGTAGGTTTGGCATTCCTCTTTTTCCTGGTAAAGTATGGAAATGAAACCTGTAGCCTTGGTCTATAGTTTGCAAAATCCACTTCTCTTGTGATGTAGTGCCAGTTTTTTGAAAATAAGGCTAATTTTCCGCCTAAGGGTGCTGCTATTTGTTCCCTGGTAGGCGGTGCCAGAGCCAAGTCACTGTGATTGTCCTGTTGCAGTGGTAGTAGTTGTGTCTGTGCCTTGCTGGTTGTTACCTTGCCACTGGCGTCCCCTGTAGGCACCTCCTCTGGATTGATTTCTGCCTCTTGAACGCCTATTCCTGCCTCTCTGTGTTTTAGAGGAGTCTGGAAAGGACCAATTTTTGGAAGGCCAGTTCCTGCTAAACCTTGGAGGCTGAACCTGTAAGAAATCTTTCACTGTTTGTACAGATTTTGCCTTCTCTCCCATTTTCTTCAGTACCTGCTGAGCAGGAAAACCAAATAAACTGACCTTATCCATAGGAGCATCTAATAGTTTTGCTTTAACATGATCCGGCAAGACCTGTTCTTTCAACCATGCATGCCTTCTTATAACTGTACCAGTCATGGCTGATCTAAAGGAAGCCTCCAGTGCATCATAGCCACATTTTAAAGAATGGTTACTAACCTGCTGAATGTTATGCACCATTTCTAGAACATATTTCTTATCTAAAGAATCATCAGAGGACAGTTTCTTAGTTAACTGATCAAGCATAAACTCCTGGTATTGGATCATATGAAACTTGACAGTTCAATGCCCTAGCTGAGAGAGTAGCAGAGGTGTATACTTTTTTACCCCATCTCTCTAAGGACCTGGATTCCCTTTCAGAGGGGAGGGTTTTAACTGAGGTCGAAGCTACTGCCTTAGGCCCCTGGGAGATAGTCTCGGGATCTGCAATAGGAGCCTTGTATAAATGGTGATGTGTGTCCGGGACCCTGTAGAACCTATCGGGCTTAGCAGGGGCTGGAGGCAAAGTATCAGGAGCAGTGCAAGCATCATTAAATGCATCATCTACAACAGGAAGAACTGGAGGAATAGCTAAAGGCCTATGTTGTGGTAAATGCAAAAAAGTCCTAAGCCTTTTCCTTGAATCTGAGAAATCTTGCCCCTGCCATTGGAATTGCTCTCTCATGGCATGTAAGTTTTCCCCAAAGGAAAATTCCTCTGGTGGAGAGGCAGAAGGAATCGATTCCTCAGCATCGGAGTCTTCATAAGTTGAAAAAGGAGCCTCTGGATGGTCTGTATTGTCTGTATCATCAGAAGATTCATCTTAGGACACTGGCTCAGGGGGCTCTGCTCTAGGTCTCTTTTCTGGAGGAGGTTGAGAGGCCCTGTCTGGATGAGGTTGGGATCCCCTTATTAAAGAGATGAGATCCTCTGCCAGAGTGAGCATTTGGGAACTGGAACTGGGCCTGTGAGAGGGGGGCTTAACAGGCACAGACTTAGAAGTTTTGGCTGCTTTAGCCCTGGCAAAGGCCTTTATGGACATGGCTGCAGGCGGCCTAGCAGCACCACGTGCAGGGGTTGAAACATCCAAAGGGATGGTGTCCGATAATTCTTGTGAAACCACAGTAGCAGGTTGAATTTCAGAGGCCGATTCAACCAGGTTAGAAGGGGCCTCGGTAGTAGTCATGGATTCGGCTGAAGATAGAACCGTTTGCTCGGTTTCGCCGAAACCGAGACACTCATGTTTGCTTAACCGCGGTTTCGGCCGAAACCACGGACCGCGAGTGTCGGTCCTTTTCTTTGCGTTTCTTAACAACTTGTGAAGTCGGAGGATCCTACGGCATTATGTACGCAAAATCTGAGCCGAAAAACTGTTCAGCAAACTCCGACCGGCGTCTAAGCGTCCGTCGGTTGAAAGAAGCACAGGCTAAACAAGCTGCTACGTCGTGGTCTGGGCCTAAACAAGGTAAGCAGTAAGAGTGGAAATCTTTATGAGGTATTTGTTTCCCACAAGTTAAACAGTTATTCACTTTTTCTGACATCGGCTGAGGCAAGAAAGAGTCCCCAACGGGTACTTAGCTTTTAGAAGTCTTCGAAGTAGTATTCGGTAGTAGTAATCTCTGGATCTGACCGACCGGCACTTGCGAACAGCTTCTGCTTCGGGCGCCACGCGGCAAGAAAGACTGAGGAAAATGGCGTCGGCTGATGCCTTTATACCCGAAGAACTGCAGCTATGACGTCGGGTGGAGTGCGACACCAGCCGAGGCCAGACCCAGACTTTGGAATCCGGCCGACCGAAGGGCTGCCTGACGACAGGACAACCCATTTGTAAGGACTGCAGATGCAGCCTTGAAGGACATCATCTATGGAATCTTGTTAAATCATGTGTTTTGCTATGAATACTTGCTTGCTATGTAGAAATCTCAGTTGTTTGTTCTTAATATGTGGAGCTTTTCTCCCCTGGCCTCCTCCGAAAATGGACATGTTTCCAGTCAGACTCTCCTGGTCAACAAATGTAAAATAAATAAATAAAATATATATTCCTCACTCTGAAGGAAGTATGGTCCTCCTCTAAATGTTTGACATGTATAGATCTGCTATCATGGGGCTGCACACATCTGCTGACCTCATCAGCTAAAAACATAGTGAAAGTTTTGAAACATTAGGAGACATCTAAGATGACATCTTTGTTTAGTTTAGCAGAAGCATTTCGGTATCAAGTGGGAATGGATACCAAACAAAACCAGACAGCAAACAAATGTGCCAACAAACAAAAGAATATAAAGAAAAGGATCACATGAGAAAGAAAGAAAAATGGAAAAGCCATAAATACAGTGGCAAGTACAAAGACCTCCTGGAACAAACTCACACTGACCAGGATTTGACACAGGAATGGTTAAGGAGAGGTGAACTAAAACCAAACAATGAAAGGCTATTAATGGTGGTCCACCAAAGTGGGCTACATACACACAGGTTTACAATATCCATTGAAAGGGTTGCATCTTCTTTCATTTGCTAAAACACATCTTGGACCTTACATATTGGAGTTTATTTACTTGGAAATTAAACACCAAGGCTAACCGGTCACATATGTTTTATGGTTCACAAATTTTGGGGAAAGGTACAAGATTTTTTTAAAACTTTATGGAATGACACAGTCATTTCAGCAAAAGAGATGGTTCTGTTTAATATACTGGAAACAAAATCTTATCTAACTTGGACAATTCTTGCTGTGGCCAGGAAAACTAATGCAAGAAACTGGAAAAACCCTTCAGAATAAAAATCTGAAGATTTTTTTATCCATCTGAAAGACATGGCAACCAAAGAAACAGCAGTAAAAGGAATTTACCCTAACAAATTTACGAATAATCCTTAAATGAAAATATTAGCTCTCATTGAAATATTCTTATCTTAAACATTAGTTTTTAGCATTTTTATACATGTCTTTGGTTACTTAATAATTTAGTCTCAGACATTTTGTACACATTGTAAATAGTTGTATTGTTGTTTCATCTTTAAACACTGTTTCAAATTATTTACTTATTTTTACTATACTTCAAGTCTTGTTATACTTTGAAATCATTTTAAGTTTAATAAAATATTTTAAGTAATAAAAAAAAGATGAGAGAAGCAAATGCAGACTAACAAAATAATAAATAAATAAAAATAAATAAATAAAGGAAACAGTTGCACATCTTGTTGCTGGGTGTAATACACTCATGGCAGAAGGTTGGTAAACAGAAAGGCACAATAATGTGGCAAGACTTGCACTGGGGACTGTGCACAAACTACAATACAGAAGTAGCAGAGAAGCACTGGAAACATGAACCACAAAGCATTAAAAAACAGACAAAACAAATCCAGATACAACCATCCATGAAGGAAAAGATAAAAGTAGCATTAATTACTGAAACTGCTACACCCAGTGCCTTATGTACAGAAAGACGGTCATAAAATACCAGGATTTGTAAGCAGAAATGAGAGCAATGTGAAGGAAAGATGCCTAGACAGTTCCAGTGGTAGCAGGAGCAATGGAAGTAATAAAAACGAATTTACAGATGTACTTAGATATGCTACCAGTACATGTAACCCCATATGAATTACAGGAGGAGGCAATTCTGGGCACAATGAGGGTGCTAAGAAGAGAAGGCTTGGCTAATATAAAAGACTGAAACAATACTAACTTCATGAACTCAAATCGTATCCTGATATAGGCATGGGGTCCACTCCCCACCACGGTATTAGAAACCCAACATACTTGGAGAAATTAAACCATGAGGTAACTTATGAATGGAACCAGAAAACAATAAGAGAAAAATGTTCCCATAAGCTCCACTAATTTAATGCACAAAACTCCATGCTGTGGAGAAAACAAAACAGACAAACTTGAATTAAAGAAATTAAATTCTGCCATGGAGTAACTGGTTACAGTGTATTCAGGTAACACCAAAATTAAAACTTACACTTGTGACAGCTTAATTTGGAACTTCAGAGAGAGCACCAATTCCCAAGGACCTGAACTGCAGTCTAATTTAGCATGAATCAGCAACTCCCTTGTGGAGGCAAAATAAGGGCCCCTCATCCAGATACACTGTTGTTCCTGACACCATGAGATTTGCTCTGAAAGCTGCTGTTCATTTGGGTGACTAGCATGAGGGCTGTAGTGTGACAAAATGGAAGAGTTCTGAATTGGTAGCAACAAGCTCCACCCTGGAGCAGAGGAATCTGCTGGACAACCTGGCTACCCAGACATACAGGCAGGCATCCTGAAGGTCCAAAGAGCATACCCAGTCTCCCTTTTATAGACAAGAATCAACTGCTCTGAGACCATCTGGAATACTATTCTTGCAATGAGCTGGTTTAGGCAACTGAGATACAGGACAGGACCAAAATCCTTTTCTCTGGGAATAAAAAAATAATGAATAAGCTCTGGACCCTTTCTGGTCTGTTGGTACATCTGAGATGGCTCACTCAACCCAAGAAACACAACCTCTATCTTGGCCATTGTTTTCAGACAGGGTGGAATATTAGAAAGACAAAAGGAAGATGGCATTGTGGGCATATAATGCAAATACCGCAGCCTCTTGAAATTAGCTCTCTGATCTACCTGTCCTACATGATATCCTGTCACACAGGAAGGTTTACGGAAATTTGACTCAAGAATCCATCAAGAGCAGGACCTGGAAAAGACCACATGGAATTCCACATCTGACTCCACGAAAAATGGCTGCAAAATCCATAGTTCTGCATCCCATCACTGTCTCTGGGAGTGGTATCTCTTGTGGAAACCTCCAAGCCCACACTGGTTGGGGGTTGGCCTTTTGAACTACAAGTTCTGATCATTCTTCTGGTTGGAGAAAACATCCCCTAAGAAGTATAAAAAAATCATGTCTACTGCTCAAAGGGTCTTCCCTTCTTGTACACTTTTGCACTGCCTCCTTACCATGGATCAGAAGTTTAAGTGTCACTATAAAGGGTAATGTTGGGAGGATGGCTTAATGGCTAAGGTGTTTGCCTTACAAACACAAGGTGCAAGGTTTGAGTCTCACAAGGGATAATTGGCTAGGCTTAAAATGGATTGCAAGGCCAGTTGGCTTAGTACTAAACTAGGAACCTAAGCATTGTGTTTTGGGTGGGAGGGTGGCCTAATGGTTAAGGTGTTTGCTTTTCAAACACAAGGTACAGGGTTTGAATCTCACAGGGGATAATTGGCTAGGCTTACAATTGCTTGCAAGGGCAGTTAGCTTAGTACTAATCTATAATAAACATCACCTTGAAGCTATCAAAGAACTGTAATGCCTGCCAAGAATGGCAGCATATAGCAGTGTGGGGACCGGATGCTCTAGTCACTCCACTGACTGCACCATGGACGTGATATGTAAGGGGTATCAACATTAAAGTCAAGTCTTTTGGGTTTCTAATACCATGATGGAAATGGACCCCCATTCCTAAGTTAAAGTATGATAAAAATTCATGAAATTAGTATTGTTTCAGTCTTTGATGTTAGCCACAAAAGTGCTCTTCGCAGCACCTGCAACGTGCCCAGTATTGACTCCTCCTGCAATTCATATGGAAGTACATGTAACAGTAACATATCCAAGTATGACAGTACATTATTTTTTTATAAGACCTACAGCTCCTACTGCTACTGGAACTGTCTGGGTATCCTTCTTCCACACTACCTTCATTTCTGCCTCTAAATCCTGGTATTTTATGACTTTGTGCATAATTAAGACACTGTAGTCACTGGGTGTAGCAATTTCAATAATCAATGCTACTTTTGTCTTCTATTGCTGGGCTACTACATTTGGTTTTCGTGCATCTATTTTTTTGAACTGTTAGTAATGGGTGATCCCATGTGATATAAACTTCATCATTTTCCATAATGCTTTGTGGCTCATGTTTCCAATGCTTCTCAGCTGCTTCAGTATTATAATGTTTGCACAATAACCAGTGTAACAGTCTTGCCACACTACTATGTATTTCAGTGTACAGTCCTTCTGCCATTAGTGTATTACACCCAGCAACAAGATGTGCGACAGTTTACAATACTGTTTTACAAAACCTGCATTTGTCTGTTTCTCCACATGTTCAATGGACTTTGTGAACCAATGTGTACTTAGTCCACTATCCTGGGACGTCAATATTAACTTTTCGTCTTTTGGTTTGAATACACCTCTCCTTAACCACTCCTGCATTTGATCCTGATCAACATGAGATTGTTCCAAGAGTTTTCTGTACCTGCAACTATATTTATGAATTTTCTACATTTTTTGCATTCTCATCTGATCCTTCACCTTATATTCTTTCTTTTGTTTCTTGGCACATTCAATTGCTGCCTGATTTTTATCTACTTCTGGTTTGATTTCCATTCCCACTTGACATTGATATGCTTCTGCTAATCTAAGCAGGGAAATCATCTTAGACATTCTCCTTATGTTTTAAAACTTTCACTACATTTGGTTCTTGTGAGGTAAGCAGATATGTATGCAGTCCTAGGATTGCAGAATTATACACGTAATCAGTTTTGAGGATGACCATATCTCCTTCAGAATGGGGAATATACAATCTTGGTATACACTGATTTTTATAAATCATTTGTTCAGCATGAAGCATTTTGCTCATTTTCCTGTTGAACTGATCCAATACCTTTTTGGGCCAGTCAATCACTCCAAAACCGTAAGTTAGGACAGGAAGAGCAAATTGCTTTATAGTCCGGACTTTGTTCCTAGAAGTCAGGACGGTTTTCAATATTAATTTTAGTCTTATAAAATATTCCTTACCAAGTTTTATTCACATTTGTTCATGTTTTACTGTTGATCCTACATCAGTTCCCAAGTATTTATACACTCTCTTGCTCAAGTTCTTTTATATCACATTCCTGTCCCAGACTGATTTTCTTGGTACTGCGGCTTTCCTGCTTTAAAGGTTGCTTTTGCATACTTACTGAGACCAAATGACATTGTTATATCACCTAAGTTTTGACTACCTGTAGTTGTGCTTTCAGTTCCTCATTTGACGGACTATATAGTTTTAAATCAACCACAAAGGGAAAATGAGAAGTCAT
Source organism: Protopterus annectens (assembly GCF_019279795.1). Classification (NCBI taxonomy): domain Eukaryota; kingdom Metazoa; phylum Chordata; order Ceratodontiformes; family Protopteridae; genus Protopterus; species Protopterus annectens. The sequence continues at coordinate 440,705,923 of NC_056732.1, read as the reverse complement.
TACACTTTGTTGTTGTATGACAGCCAAATGTAGTCATGATCTAATCTGTTAAGTAGACAGCTTAATGGGTTAAGGACAAGACAAAGGAGCAGTGGTGACAAAGTCATCCTGGAATATCCCCTTTGAAATTTTATCCCTGAAATTATAAATTTGTCCTATATCGTGGTTTGCCACTGTAATTTAATCGGTCAGTGTATACGATTTTTCTTATATATTTGTAAGCACTTTTTATCCATAAATGTGGGATGCTGTCAAATGCTTTTTTTGTAGTCTAGCCATGCCATACTTAAATTCTTCCCAGTTTTACAGTTCTCCATTATGACTAACAGATGATCCTTTGTTCCATGTGACTTTCTTTTGTTACCCTTTTGTTCTACTGCCATGATTATTTTTCTAAATGACTACAAACTGTATAGACATCAATTCTAGTGTAGAGTTTACACATCGTTAGAAGGCAGGTTACTGACCTACAGTTTTTAGGACAGCTTGCAGGTTCAATCTTGGAGGAGTATTGTTTTTCCTGCTGTTATAACTAGGTTGGCATCTGTTCTGAGTGTGCATATAAGTAGTTCTTATTCATGGCTAAATCTTCATGTAAAGATGTTAATACACTTAGCCAGAAGTTAGGTAATGGATCTGGGCCTAGAATTACAATGTGGGATTCCAGCATTTGCAGCATATCTCCATGAGGCATCTTCTACAATACTTCAAATGCTCATTCCACCAAGTCATGCTAAAAGCAGTTAAGTGCATTAGGCAATTCAGACGTGTATATGGTCTTTTCAAAGTGGTCTATCACCAGAGACTCCCTGTCAGAGGAATAAATTGTTGAACACTCTTCCGAGGCCCCTTCTTTATGGCAGCTACCACTGCAATGGAGTCAACCAGGGGAGTCTTGCACCAACACTGATGGTCTGTGGGAGGCTACAGAACCATGGCTGATCTTATTAGAGTGGGTTCTATCACATCAGCTTCCCAACAAGCCTTACAAATGACAAGAGATACCATGCCGTCAGCAAGAGGAACCATCTATGTAGTAGGTGGGGACAAGCAAAATACTTCCTGAAATTTTTGATTCTCCAGGAAGAATGGGTCAATTTGTCATGAGCCTTGCTGACATATGAATTCTAGCAGCTCCCCAAATTTGAGTTCAAAGGAGATTACTGGGGACACTTCCCACCTGTCTAAATCAGTACTGGGGTGGGGAACTCCACAGTGGAGTCCATATATCTCTTTTTACATTCCTTCTTAGGAATACACTGGGAGACATCTTTTGAGTGGAAGGAAGAATCTAGACCAAAAAAGTACAGTAGTGTACACTTGCCATAAATGTAGACATTCAAGTGGATTCACTGTTGCAGTCATCACATTTGGGTTATCCCTGCCAGGGTAGCCCTTGGCCGGCCCGAATACCAGAGACTTAGTATTTCTGCGTCGGTTGCTGTCGCTTGAGGACTGACATCAGGTTGTCAGTAGTATAACGTAAGGCAGCAGACACCATTACATCAGTTTTTCTTGCCCTAACCTGTCAGGAGCACCCAAAGTAGGAGGCCAGGTTCTGGTGGAAGAACCCCACCAGTGGAAAATAAATACCAATATGTCCCTTGTAAGGAAAGGTGAACAATAAGAAGACTGGTAATAAAAGGGGGACAGAGGGAGGGAAAGCAGGACTGCAACAGTGAATACACTCGAACATCTACATTTATGGTAAGTGTACACAACTGTACTACGTTCTTCGTGTTTCACTGTTGCAGTCATCACATTTGGCTAGATTCCCAAAGCTGAGGAAAAGGGTGGAGGCAGTCAAGGAAACTAGGGTCTGGCTAGGATGCCTTGCAAGACTGCAGAGGCAAACCTTGCCCTGGATTTGGAGAAGAGAGTCAGGTGGTAATGCTTGGTAAAAATGTGAACAGATGTCCAGGTGGCAGCCTCCAGGGTGTCCCTGGTGGGGACTCCTCTGAGGAAAGCTGCATTGGTGGAGTGTGTCCTGATCCCCTTGGGGGGAGGCTTTCCATGCTGTTTGTAGCAGAAATTGATACAGTGTGCTATCCATTTGGAAATGATTTGCTTGAAGATGGCTTTGTCTTCTGCCCCTGTATCAAACCTAAAAAGCAATTGATCAAACTTTTTGAAGGATTTAGACTTGTCCAGACAGAATCTGAGCTGTCTGTGCACATCTAGAGAGTGAAGAATCCTTTCCCCCTTGTTCTGGGGATTAGGAAAGAAGGTGGGCAAATGAATGGATTGGTTGAGAGCCACAATGGACACCACCATGGGCATGAAGGATGGGTTAGTTCTGAGGGTTACCCTGTCTGCATGGAAGTTTATGAAGGGTTCCACAGCCATGAGTGCTTGCAGCTCAGAGACTCTTCTGGCTGAAGTGATGGCCAGAAGGAAGGCTGTCTTCCAGGAGAGAAATGTTAGCTCTGCAGAAAAAGCTGGTTTGAAAGGGGGCAGGGTGAGCTTTTCCAAGACAAAGTTAAGGTCCCAAGCTGGTGCTGATGCCCTTCTGGGGGCCTCAAGTTGCTAGCCCCTCTGAGGAACTGTTTGATCAAAGGGTGTGAGAAAAGAGGCTGCTCAGTGGGAAAATGAGCAGAAATAGCAGAGGCATGAATTTTTTTATAGAGGAGAAAGAGAGACCACTGTGTAGTAGGTCAGCTAAGTAATCCAGGAAGAGAGGGATGGAGGGCTGTGCCGTACTGGCTCCCTTAGCCTGGATCCAGGTGCAGAATACTTTCCATTTATCCGTATAAGACGTTCTGGTGCTAGGACAACTGGCCTCACGGATAAAATCCAGAACCCGTTTACTGAGGATGGCAGATTGGTTCGGGGTTAGGGAATAAGCCAAGCTGCCAAACTGAGTGTCTGCAATTGGGGATGCATGAAATCCCCTTCCCTCTGGGTCAGGAGGTTTGGAATCTGAGGAAGATGCCATGGAGGCAGCGGGGACAGGCTGCGCAGCAAGGGGTACCAGTGCTGTCGGGCCCAGTCTGGAGCTTGAAGAATGGTCCTTGGTTTTTCCTCCATTATTTTGAGCAATACTCTGGAGACGAGAGGTAGGGGAGGAAAGGCATAGACCGATAGACTGACCCAGGGGAAGGACAGGGCATGCACTTTCCAAGCCATGCAGTGACGCTCCCTGGTGCGGAATTTGCTGAGCTGATGGTTATTGTGACAGGCAAAGAGGTCGACCATCGGGGTTCCCCATTTCTGAGTTATTAGGGTGAAGGTACTTCTGTTGAGTTGCCACTTGTGTGGGCCCAGAAGGTTTCTGCTTAATTGGTCTGCCAGAGAGCTGAGAGAGTCTGGTAGGAATTGTGCTAACAGGTGTAGTTGCATGGAAGAGGCTGTGAGCCAAAGGGTCATGGCTAGCCTGCATAGAGGGTAGGAGTGAGTCCCTCCCTGCTTGTTGAAGTACCACATCACAGTGGTGTTGTCCGTTTTGATCAGGAGAAGGAAAGGGTTTGAAAGCTATCAAGGCTTGCTGCACAGTCATCTCTGTTTGACAGATGTGCATAGCGATTTGCTGTGGGCTCCATTGACCCTGTATGCACCTGCCGTCCAGGTGTGCTCCCCAAGCATAGTTTGATGAGTCTGTGGTGTGGGTCTAGGTGGCGGGGGTTGGGGAGAAGGGCAGTCCCTTGTTGTGGGAAAATGCTGTTGCCCAAAGAAATTCTTTTCTGAGCCAAGGAATTAGATAGAGAAGTTTCCAGGTCTTGAAAAAGTGTTAACACCAAAGGCTCTTTAGGTACCATTGAAGTTTCCTCATATGCAGTCTGGCATATGGAATGAGTAGTATGCAAGATGCCATGAACCCCAGAGCCTGCAGGACCTTCCTTGCAGATGGCTGGGGCCTGGTGGCTAGTTGAGAGAAGCAGGCTGTCAGGAAAATTTGTTTTTCTGGTGTAAGGTATGCCATCTGGGATGCTGTGTCCAGACTTGCTCCCAGGAAGATTATCCTTTGGGTGGGCACCTGTTTGGATTTCTTTTCGTTGATTGTGTACCCTAGGGAAGTTAGTAGGGTCTTTACAAAGGTCAGGTGCTTGAGCAGCTTTTCCTGGCCGTCTGCCTGAATAAGGCAGTCATCTAAGTATGGGTAAATTTGAATATTTCTTTGTCTGCAAAAGGCAATGGCCGAGCAAAACATTTTGTGAAAACTCTGGGAGCAGTAGATAAGCCAAAGGGAAGCGCAAAGGACTGAAAGTGTTGATATCCTGTTCTGAAGCAGAGATTTCCTGCAAGATTCCTTGATAGGAATGTAGAGGTAGGACTCTTAGATCTAGGGTGGCTAGCCAAGCATCCTTGGAGATCATGGGTACCAGCTGCTGGAGGGTTAGCATTTTGAATTCTGGGATCACCAGGAAGGTGTTTAGAATGGATAGATCGAGGATGGGTTGCCAGATGCCCTCTTTTCTGGGCACCACAAAAAGTCTGGAGTAGAAGCCTTGGCCTATCTGTTCTGCAGGAACGTGCTCTACTGCCCTCAGAGAGCAGGGTAAGGATTGGTTTTTGAGCCTCTGTCCACTGATTTGGTTGTAGAGCTGCAAACCCGTTTGGGGTTGGAATGGTGTGGAAGGAAAATTTGTATCCCTGAGACACAATAATCAGAACCCATTGGTCCTTGGTAATGGTGGCCCAGGTGCTTGAATGAAAGGAGAATTTTCCTCCTAGGGGTAAGTGAAGATAGGCGGGGGGAGGGAGGTGGAGGAGGCGAGTCATTGTGAGTTCTTTCCATAAGGGGATGGCTTAGAACTCCCTGGTTTTGAAGTGGATGTAGTCCACTGCTTAGATCTCTGCATTCCCTGGGGCTGCTGTCTGGGGGGGGGGGGGCTGTTTCCACAGGGCCTAGGCTGGGCCGGTTTACTCTGAGCAGGAAAGGACCAGTGCTTGGAGGGACAGTGCCTGCTGAACCTAGGGAACTGGACCTGTAAGAAATCCTTAACTGTTTGCATAGACTTTGCTTTTTCTTTCAGCTTTTTTAAGACCAATTCTGCCTTAGTGACAAATAAGTTATCTTTATGCAAGGGGACATCCAACAATTTAGATTTGACATGGTCTGGGCATGGGTTGTTCCTTAAGCCATGCATGTCTTCTAATGACAGATCCAGTGACTGCTGCCCTGCAAGAAGCTTCTAGGGCATCAAAACCACAGTGCAAAGCATGTTTAGTTACTTGACTTGCAGAATGCATTAAGTCTTGTAAATCTTTAGATTCTGCCTACGCAGGAAAGGAAGACATTTTTTGTTTAAGGAGTTCCAAGGTATGTTGCTAAAATTTCAGCATATGGAACTGACAATTTAGTGCCCTGTTAGCAAGTGCAGCTGAGGTGTATACATTTTTACCCCATCTGTCCAATGCCCGGGAATCCCTGTCTGAGGGGGTAGGATTCTTAGCAGAGGTTGCTTTAATCCCATTTGGCCCTTGAGAAATGACCTCAGGGTCAGCTGCTGGACTTTTAAAACTATATTTTTGTGAGTCAGGGACTCTAATACCCGTCTGGTTTTCTCGGAGCAGGAGGTAGGGCTTCAGGAGTCAAGCTGGATTCAAGGAAAACATCTTCCACAAGGGTCTGTGTTGCAGAAGATATAAGAATTCCCTGAGTCTCTTTTTAGACTGAGGGTAGTCCTGACTCTCCCACTGGAGATGCGCCCTTACGGTATGCAGGGTTTCCCCAAAGGAAAAATCCTCTGGGGGAGAGGCTGAAGGAATGGAGTCCTCTGCATCAGAATCCTCATAAGTGGCGAGGGGCTGCATGTCTTCATAGTCAGATGCATCAGATTCATCTAACTCTTGTTCAAACAAAACTACAGGGGACAGATCTCTTTTCCATTTTGAGGGGGTAGCATGGCTTCCCTTAATCAGCATAAGGTCTTCCGCCATTTTAAGCATTTGAGACTGAGGCAAGGTAGCAGATGCCTGAGAGTGGGTCATCGGTTTCTTGGGTGTTGTTCGAATCCTGGGCTTAAGAAACTCAGTCATTTTTAAAAGAATGGTAGTTGTGAAAGAAGACGTCGGTTTGTGTTGCGATTCGTTAGTGTGAAGGACTTCCTCTGAAGATGGTGACTGCTCAGTGGCTCCGGACTCATCCAGGGTAGAGACGACTGCAGGATTCTTAGTCAAAGAAGAGTTTTGCAGCATACCGGACTCTGAAAGGGTCTCAGTAGTGGCCTGCGAATCAACTGAAGTGGGCATCAGGAGCTGCGAAAGCACCTCACTCCGTACCGAAGGACTGATGACTAGCTTAACGGAAGCATCGTCGGTAGGTTTGGACTTGTGCGGTCTGTCTCTCTCTATCTTTACATTTTTTCCGAAGATCTGCTGTTGGATGGCTTACTGAAGCCATATCGAAATTAGAGGACCATAAAAGTACAGTTGTGTACCTACCATAAATGTAGATGTTCGAGTGTATTCACTGTTGCAGTCATTACACTTGGGTTATCCTGGTGGAAGGCTACCCGCAGTCAGCCTGAATTCCAAAGTCCTGGTCCGGCGTCGGTTGCTGTCGCCTCTTCCCTGACGTCAGTGCGCCAGGGGTATATAAGATGCAGCCGACACCATTTTCTTCAGTTTTTCTTGCCCCAGATGTCAGGTGCCCCCAAGAAGGTAGGCAATACATATTGCTTATAAAAAACATACATTACACTAAACAATATCTTCATCTACAAGCAAATACACCACATAGGTTGTATAGGATAGAGAAGTATAGATAAGTCCCAGCAAAGAAAGGAGGATGGTGGGTGGTAACCAGGACTGCAACAGTGAATACACTCGAACATCTACATTTATGGTAGGTACACAACTGTACTATGTTCATCGTGTTTCACTGTTGCAGTCATTACACTTGGGTTGAATCCCAAAGCTGAGGTTGGGCGGCTGGGTCTAAATAGGATTAGGAGTGGCTATGAGGCCCTGCAGAACTGCAGAGGCAAAGCCTGCTCTGGATTTAGAGTAAAGAGGTAAGTGGTAGTGCTTGGTAAAAGTGTGCACTGAACTCCAAGTTGCAGCCTCCACAATTTCCTTGGTTGGTACTCCTCTGCGAAAGGCTATTTGCCAAAATAGTGTTGGGCGAACTCCGCCTGACGCTTAATAGTGTGTCTGTTGAATGTAGCACAAAAACGACAGGCCGCGACGTCGTGGTCTGGGCCTAAGCAAGGTATACAGAGGGAATGGAAATCCTTATGCGGTATTTGCTTCCCACATGAAATGCAATTATTAACTTTGTCTGACATCGGTCTGAGGCAAGAAAAGTTTCTAGCGGGTACTTAGCTTTCAAGTCGTCTTCGGTTGAAAAATATTCGTAATCTCAGGAGCTGGCCGACCGGCACTTGCGAACTGCTTCTGCTTCGGGCACCGCGCGGCAAGAAAGACTGAAGAAAATGGTGCCGGCTGGTTCTTTTATACCCCTGTCGCACTGACGTCAGGGAAGAAGCGACGACAACCGACGCCGGACCTAGACTTTGGAATTCGGCCGACCGAGGACCCGCCTGACGGCAGGAAAACCCATCTGTTATGACTGCAGCTGTATGCACGATGAACATTTGGTAATGCACAGAGCTAGCTATGAATCTGTGGTATCTTCTGCAAGATTGTCTGATTGGGACATGCAGGTATGCCTCTTTGAGGTCTAAAGTAACTAGCCAAGCCTTCTTACCCAGCATGGGTAGAAGTTGCTGCAGTGTCAACATTTTGAATTTTGGAACATCCAGGAAAGTATTTAGAATTGACAGGTCCAGTATTGGTCTCCAGGCATTGTCCTTTCTGGGTACCAAGAAAAGTCTCGAGTAAAATCCTTGTCCCTGTTCTTGCTGTGGTACTTTTTGAATAGCTTTCATGTCCATGCGAGCTGAAATTTGTTTTTGTGCCTCTGCCCATTGATTTTGTGTCAGGTCTGGCATACCTTTTGACCTTGGTAGGGTGTGAAAGTGGAACCTGTAACCCTGAGAAAAAATATTCAGTACCCATTTGTCTTGGGTGATCATGTGCCAATTTTTGTGAGAAAAGTGCTAGTTTTCCCCCTAAGGGTGCTACCAAAAGTTAAGTGCTTGGCATTCGTAGAGGGAAGTCATTGGGACTGTTTCCTGTAAGGTTGTGATTTGTCTTGCCCGCCTTTGGGGGCTGAAGCACCTCATTGTTTAGGTCTGTATGAGCCTTGGGGCTGAGATCTGCCTCTTGGGCGTCTATCTGCCTCTTTGTGGCCTGTCTGACACTGGACAGGACCAATTTTTAGAAGGTCAATTCCTGCTAAATCTAGGTGGCTGAACCTGTAAGAAATCCTTTACTGTCTGCATTGACTTTGCTTTATCCTCCATTTTCTTTAACACCTCTTCTGCCTTAACACCAAACAAAGTATCATGCTGTAATGGAGCATCCAATAATTTTGCCTTAACATGATCAGGTAAACTTTGTTTTTTTAACCAAGCATGCCTACGAATCACCTGTAACTGCGGCTCTGCAAGAAGCCTCTAATGAATCAAAACCAAATTGCAGAGTATGCTTTCCCACTTGTTCAGCTGCATGCAATAAATCCTGCATTTCCTTATTGTCAGAACATTCTGAGCTTGTAGGCATTTTCTGTTTTAGCAAAGACATTAGGTATTGTTGATATTTAAGCATGTGAAACTGGCAGTTTAAAGCCCTTACAGCTAAAGTAGCATAAGTGTAAAACTCCCCCCCCCCATCTATCCAGTGCTCTAAAATCCCTATCTGAGGGAACAGGATTTTTTTGCAGTGGAAGCCTTGACCCCTTTGGGACCCTGAGAAATTGTTTCTGGGTCAGCAGCAGGGTTTTTATAAAGAAATTTATGTGAGTCTGGGACCCTGTAGTACCTATCTGGCTTGACTGGTGCAGGGGGTAAAGAATCAGGAGACAAACTGGATTCAGAAAAAACATCAGCAATATCTAGTACAGGGGGGATAGCATGGGGCCTGTGCTGAGGCAGTAAAAGAAAGTCTCTGAGCCTTTTCTTGGATTCTGAATAATCCTGGCTCTCCCACTGGAAATGCTCCCTCATGGTGTGCAAGGTTTCGCCAAAAGAGTAATCCTCAGGAGGAGAGGCTGAAGGGATAGATTCTTCAGCATCAGAGTCCTCATAGGGAGGAAGAGAATATCCCTGTTCTGAAGAGGAATTGGAGGAAATAGAAACCTGGTCAGAGGAATCATAGTCAGTGTCTTGCCTAGGCCTTTTATCAGGAGGGGGATAGGAACCCCTGATCAAAGTAATTGGGTCCTTGGCCATTTTAAGCATCTGTTTCTTTGGCATGGATGACTGTCCAGGAGAATGCTGTACTTGTTTCTTTGCCTTTAATGGTGTTTTTGACTTTGCTCTGGCTGCTGAAGTGGACTTGATAGTAAGCTGAGAAGGTCTGAAAACACCCACAGAAGCCGATGCCTGCTCAGCGGCTCCGGACCCATCTGAGGGAGTAGTTTCCGTAGGCCCAATACCTTGAGTTTCCAGAGGCCTAGTTGTCTAAATGTGTGAGTCGGAGGCGGCCTGTGGCTCTGAGGTAGCGGGTGTCAGGGGCTGCGAAAGCGCCTCACTGAGAACCGGCGACTGGCCTAGAAGAGGCTTCATTGTCGGTTTTGGACCTCGGATGCCTGTCCTTTTCTTTGTCTTTGCGTTTTTTATGAATTCCAGTTGTCGGTTGTTCTGACGGCATTATGTAGTTAAACCTTCGGCCAAAGCAATGTAAAGCAATATCAAACCAATGCTTAATAGTGCATGGGTTGAATCTAGCACAAAACAGACAACTAGCAACATCGTGGTCAGGGCCTAGGCAAGGAATACAGTTAAGAGTGAAAATCCTTATGAGGTATTTGCTTCCCACAAGAAATACAATTGTTAACTTTTACTGACATTAGTCTGGAGCAAGAAAAAGTTTCCCCAACAGGGTACTTGGCTATATTGAAGACTTCGGTACTGAAATTCAATTTCTAAAATCTCAGGAGTCGGCCGACCGGCACTGGCGAACTGCTTTTGCTTCGGGCACCGCGCAGCAAGAAAGACTGGAGAAAATGGCGTCGGCTGCATCTTATATACCCCTGGCACACTGACGTCAGGGAAGAGGCGACAGCAACCAATGCCAGACCAGGACTTTAGAATTCAGGCCGACTGTGGGTAGCCTGCCAGCAGGATAACCCAAGTATAATGACTGCAACAGTGAAACACTATGAACATCGAAAATATCTGGCTACAATAAGGGCCCGATGATGGACAGTTCTGGTGTTGAGCAAAGCACAGAAGCAACAATGGGGGATGTCATGGTCTGGGCCTAAAGTGTCTCTAAGAGTGGAAGTCTTGGTGTGGTATTTGCTTTCCACAGGCAAGAGTTATTAACTTTTTCTGACACTGGTTAGCGCAAGAAAAAAGGATCCCTAACAGGATACTTAGCTTTAAGACTTCAACTTCAATTCGGAGACGAAAACTCAGGCAGTGGCTGACCGGCACTCGTGCGAACTGCTTCTGCTTCAGGCTGCACGGCAAGAAAGACTGATGTAATGACGTCGGCTGCCTTACTTTATACTGACAACCTGAAGTCAGTCCTCAAGCGACAGCAACCGACGCAGAAATACCAAGTCTCCGGTATTCCGGCCGGCCGAGGGCTACCCTGGTAGGGATAACCCAAATGTGATGACTGCAACAGTGAAACACGAAGAACATCTGCTGTTCTGTCACTGCAGTGGCTTTTGACCACTCTGTCCTCTCTGGGAAGAAGGTCAGAGGCCAAAAAGTACAGTTGTGTACACTCACCATAAATGTAGATGTTCGAGTGTATTCACTGTTGCTGTCATCACACTTGGGTTATCTGCCTGCAGGTAGCCCTCAGTCGGCCAGAATACCAGAGAAATAGCATTTCTGCATCGGTTGCTGTTGCTCCAGAATTAATGTCAGGTCGTCAGGGGTATAAAAACAGGCAGCCGACACCATTACATCATTTTTTCTTGCCCCAAATGTCAGGAGTCCCCAAATAGGGAGCTAAGTTATGGTGGAAAAAACACCGCCAGTAAAAAGTAAATCCCAACAGCTCTGTAAGGGGTGAGTAATACTAAGGGGTAATACATTTAGAGAATTAGAGAGAGAGATGGGGGTTGGAGGGTGGGAAACCAGGACAGCAACAGTGAATACACTCGAGCATCTACTTTTATGTTAAGTGTACACAACTGTACTACGTTCTTAGTGTTTCACTGTTGCAGTCATCACACTTGGGTTGATTCCCAAAGCTGAAGAATGGGTGGAGGCAGTAAAGAAGAGATGGGGCTGGCTAGTATGCCCTGCAGGACTGCAGTAGCAAAACCAGCCCTGGATTTGGAAAAGATAGGCAGGTGGTTAATGCTTGGTGAAGGTATGAACAGAACTCCAGGTAGCAGCTTCCAGAATGTCCCTGGTAGGGACTCCCCTGAGGAATGGTGTAGAGGTAGATGTTGCCCTGGTGGAATGTGTTCAGACCCCCTGAGGGGTTGGTTTCCCATGGTGTTTGTAACAGAAATGGATACAGTGTGCTATCCATTTGGAAATAGTTTGTTTAGATATGGCTTTGCCCTCTGCCCCAGGTGCAAAGCTGAGTAACAGCTGGTCAGATTTTCTGAAGGGCTTAGTCCTGTCAAGGTAGAATCTGAGCTGTCTGTGCACGTCTAAAGAGTGCAGGATCCTTTCCCCTTAATTTTTAGGATTGGGAAAGATGGTTGGCAAATGGATAGATTGGTTGAGAGCTACACTGGACACCACCTTAGGCATAAAAGTAGGGTTAGTTCAGAGGGAGACCCTGTCAGCATGAAAAATAATGAAGAGTTCCACAGCCATAAGTGCTTGTAGCTCAGACAATCTAGCTGAAGTGATGGCCAGAAGCAAGGCTGTTTTCCAAGACAGGAATTTTAACTCTGTTGATGCTGCAGGTTCAAAGGGGTGGGGTGCGGCATGAGCTTTTCCAGTACAAAGTTAAGGTCCCAAGCCAGGGTGGGTGCTCTCCTTAGTGGGCTTAAATTGTTACAGGAACGGTTTGCTGAGAGGGTGTGAGAAGAGAGGTGGCTCAGTGTTGAGGGTGAGCCGAGATGGCAGAGGCATGTATCTTAATGGAAGAGAAGGAAAGGCCTCTGTGGAGTACATCTGCGAGGTAATCCAGGATTAGAGGTAAGGAGGGCAGAGCAGTGTCTGCTCCTTTAGACTGAATCCAGGATTAATACCTTTTCCACTTATCAGCATAGGTTTCTGGTTTTAGGGTCTTCTGGCTTCCAGAATGAAGTCCAGTACCTGCTTGCTTAGGCAGGTCACTGGGGGAGAATTCAAGGAATAAGTCAGGCTGCAAGGTTCAGGGTTTGCAGATGCGGATGCAGGATCTGTCCCTCCTGCTGAGTGAGGAGGGTTGGGATCTGAGGTAGATGCCTTGGTGGCACCAGTGACAGGCTGCACAGTAATAGGTACCAGTGCTGGCGTGGCCAGTCTGGAGCAATCAGGATTGCCCTTGGTCTGTCCTGTCTTATCTTGAGTAGTATTTTTGAAATAGGTAGAGGGGGAAAGGCATAAATTGAGAGGTTTACCCACTGGAAGGATGGGGCATCCACTTTCCATGCTTTGCTGTGTGGTGTCCTGGTGCAGAATTTGCTGATCTTGTGACTGTAGGGGGAGACAAATAGGTCTACCTCTGGTATCCCCCATTTCTAGGTTAACAGGCTGAAAGTGCTGGGATTTAATTGTCATACGTGTGGATCTAGAAGATTTCTGCTTAAGTCGTCTGCCAGAGAGTTTTGTTTGCCTGGCAGGAATTGAGCTTGCAGATAGATCTGCATGTCCAATGCCGTGTTCCACAGTGTCATGGCTAGCCTGCAGAGTGGCTAAGAGTGGGTTCCCCCCTACTTGTTGATGTACCACATAACTGTGGTGTTGTCTGTTTTTATTAGCAGGGGTCCAGGTGAGAGAAGGGATCTGAAAGCTGTCAGAGCGTGCTGAACAGCTAGCATCTCCTTTTGGTTGATGTACAGATGAATTTGACTTGGGCTCCAGTGGCCCTGAATGCACTTCTCTCAGATGTGCTCCCCAGGCATAGTCTGATGCATCTGTGGTTAGGGTCTGGGCAGAGTGGGGCTGTGTAAAGGGAAGCCCCTTGTTGTGCTTGCATGCTGCTGCCCACCAAAGAAACTCTGTCTTTAGACAGGGTATGATAGGTATGGTGGTTTCCAGGTCCTGAGAATGTTGGCACCAAAGACTTTTTAAGTACCACAGAAGTTTCCTCATATGCAGTCTGGCATATGGAATTAGTGGAATGCAAAAGGCCATGAACCCAAGAGCTTGCAGGATTTTCCTTGCGGATAGCTGGGTTCTGGTGGCCATTTGAGTGAAGTAGCCTGTTAGATGGGCTTGTTTTTCTGAGTAAGAAATGCCATCTGGGAGGCTGTGTCCAAGCTTGTTCCCAGGAATACAATCTTTTGACTGGGTACTAGTTTTGATTTCTTTTCGCTGATAGTGTGTACCCCAGGGAGGTTAGAAGGTTCTTTACAAATGTCAGGTGCTGCATCAGCTTTTCCTGACTGTCTGCCTGAATCAGGCAATCGTCCAAGTAAGGGTTTACTTGAGTGTTTGTCTGCAATAGGCAATGGCTGGAGCCAGGCATTTTGTGAAGACTCTGGGAGCAGTGAATAAGCCAAAGGGAAGTGCAGAGAACTGATAATGCATAGATCCTGCCCTGAAATGTAGATATTTCCTGCATGATTCCCTGATGGGGATGTGCAGATAGGCTTCTTTTAGGTCTAGGGTGACTAGCCAGGCCTCTTTGGACAGCATAGGAAGAAGCTGCTGAAGAGTAAGCATTTTGAATTTTGGTACCACCAGGAAGGTGTTTAGAATGGAAAGATCTAGGATTGGGCACCAAGTGCCCTCTTTTCTGGGTACCAGGAAAAGTCTGGAATAAAACCCTTGACCTATCTGTTCTACAGGAACTGGTTGAATTGCCCTTGTGGAGAGCAGGGATTTGAACTTGGTTTTGTGCCTCTGTCCACTGGTTTGGAGGAAGGTCTGGAAACCCTTTCATGGTTGGCAGTGTGTGGAAGCAAAATTTGTACCCCTGGGATACAATGTTGAAGACCCATCAGTCTCTGGTGATGGAGGTCCAGTATTTTGCATGGTGGGCATGTTTCCCTCCTAGGGGCAAGAGCAATTGGGCAGAGGTGAGCAGTGGGGTTGACAAGTCATTGTGAATTCTTTCCGTAAGGGAGTGGCTTAGCACTCCTTGTTTTAGAAGTGGAGGTACTCCATTGCTTAGATCTCTGCATACCCTGAGACTGTAATCCGGGGGGGTCTGTTTCCCCTGGGTCTAGTTTGAGATAGCCTTGAGAGGGCTGGAAAGGACCAATGTTTCGAGGGGCAATGCCTACTGACTCTTGGAGGCTGCACCTGCAAAAAATCTTTGACTGTCTGCATAGACTTAGCTTTTTCTTCCATCTTTTTTTAGAACCTCTTCTGCTTTGGTGCCAAACAAGCTGTCTTTATTCAAAGGGGCATCTAGTAATTTTGATTTGACATGGTCTGGCAAGGTCTGTTCCTTAAGCCAAGCATGCCTTCTCAGTACAGAACCAGTGACTGCTGCCCTGCAAGATGCTTCTAGTGCGTCAAACCCACATTGCAAGGTATGTTTGCTGACTTGGCTTGCAGAATGCATAAGCTCCTGTAATTCTTTATTTTCTGCACAGTCTGTTAAGGTAGATAATTTTTGCTTAACAAGTTCCATAATATGTTGCTGGTATTTCAGCATGTGAAACTGGTAATTCAATGCCCCAATGGCTAGAGTTGCAGAGGTGTATACTTTTTTACCCCATCTGTCTAAAGCTCGGGAATCCCTGTCCAAAGGAGTGGGATTCTTAGCTGTAGTTGCCTTTATACATTTAGTCCCTTGGGAAATGACCTCTGGGTCAGCAGTAGGACTTTTGAAAAGAAATTTGTGACAGTCAGGAACTCTGTAGTACCGGTCTCGTTTCCTTGGAGCAGGGGGTAAAGTATCAGGAGTCAGACTGGATTCCATAAGGACATCATCCACAACATCCAGAACAGGAGGGATAGCTAAGGGTCGATATTGGGGCAAATCTAAAAATTCTCTGAGTCTCTTTTTGGACCGAGGATAATCCTGGGATTCCCAGTGGAAATGCTCTCTTAAAGTATGAAGGCTTTCACCAAAAGAAAAATCCTCTGGAGGGGAAGCAGGGGGAATGGATTCCTCTGCATCTGAATCCTCATAAGCAGATAAAGGTATGTCTTCATATTCAGAAATGTCAGAGTCATCAGACTCTTGGTCAGTTAAAGCTGCTGGGGACAAGTTCCTTTTTCTCTTAGCAGGGGAAGGCTGGCTTCCCCTAATCAGCATGATTAGGTCTTCTGCCATTTTAAGCATTTGAGATTGTGGCAAGGAAGCAGGTGCTTGAGATTGGGTTGTTTTTTAGGCATAGCTTGTACTCTTGGCCTTAGAAACGCTGTAGTTTTAGACAAAACTGAAGACACGAAAGAAGTCGTCGGTTTGTGTTGAGTATCGGTAATGCAATAAGGTTACCACCTGTCCCACTTTGCAAGGGACAGTCCCTCTATGGGCAGTTGTGTCCTGCGAAAAAATCAAAAAAATGGCAAATGTCTTAAGATTTTAGGACAAAAATATTTCCTAAGTTTTCTTTAACGGTTGTTCATAGGTTGTTCATAGGTTCATACTAAGCTAACTGCCCTTGCGAGCCATTTTAAGCTTAGCCAATTATCCCTTGTGAGACTCAAACCCTGCACCTTGTGTTTGTAAGGCAAACAACTTAACCAGTTGCATAAAACAGTTATTTGTTATCTAAAACACCTAAATGTTATATGAAATAGCATAAGCAGCTCAAATGCTCCAAGAATAAGCTTTTACTTTGGCAAAAAGGTGAAGTTCTATCCTTTGTACTGGTCATAGGTATGTTTAGTCCTGCAAAATCTGACATTTCTACAAAAAATGTCCCACTTTGGGTATTTGAAAAGGTGGTAACCATATAATGTGAAGAACTTCCTCAGAAGCTGGTTCCTGTTCAGCGGCTCCGGACCCATCCAAGGTAGAGACATCCGCAGGTTCCGTAGTCAAAGAAGACTCTCGCGGCATACCAGACTCCGAACGGGTCTCTGTAGTGGCCTGCGAATCCACTGAAGCGGGCATCAGGGGCTGTGAAAGCGCCTCAGTGAGTACCGGCAAACTGGCGACTAGCTTAACGGAAGCGTCGTCGGCAGTTTTGGACCCGTGTGGTCTGTCTTTATCCTTACTTTTTTTGGAAGATCGGTAGTCGGATGGCTTACCAAAGCCATTTCGGAATACGGAGATAGAGAGCGAAAGTGTTTAGCGACAATAAGGGCCCGATGAATAGTTCGGGCATTGAACAAAGCACAAAACCGACAGCGAGGAATGTCGTGGTCTGGGCCTAAACAGGTGAAGCAGTAAGAATGGAAATCTCGGTGTGGTATTTGCTTACCACAGGTGAGACTATTATTAACTTTTTCTGACATCAGTTAGAGCAAGAAAAAAGGATTCCCAATGGCATCCTTAGCTTTAGAAGGCTTCAGGATGATTCAATTCGGAAACTAAAACGGTAGCAGCCGTAGGCTCCTCAGCAAGAAAGACTGATGTAATGGTGTCGGCTGCCTGTTTTTATACCCTTGACGACCTGACGTCAGTCCTGGAGTGACAGCAACCAATGCAGAAATATTAAGTCTTTGCTATTCGGGCCGACTGTGGGCTATCTGCAGGCAGATAAATTACAGTTTTGTACCTACCATAAATGTAGATGTTTGAGTGTATACACTGCTGCAGTCATTACACTTGGGTTATCCTGCCATCAGGCAGTTCCCCAGTCGGCCTGAGTTCCAAAGTCTTGGTCCGGCGTCGGTTGCTGTCACCTCCTCCCTGACGTCAGTGCGACAGGGGTACATAAGATGCAGCCAACGCCATTTTCTTCAGTTTTTCTTGCCCCAGATGTCAGGTGCCTCTAAATAGGTAGGCAATTCCAATTGCTAATAAAACATACATAAGAAAAGCAAAAAACAACTTAGAGCTACCAGCAAATACTCCCCATAGGTAGTAAGGGTAGAAGACATAGGTACGTACCAGCCAGTAAGAGGGGAAGGAGGGAGGGTAACCTGGACTGCAGCAGTGTATACACTCGAACATCTACATTTATGGTAGGTACAAAACTGTACTATGTTCATCATGTTACACTGCTGCAGTCATTACACTTGGGTAGAATCCCAAAGCTGAGGTAGGGTGGCTGGTTCTATAAGGCATTAGGGGTGGCTATAAGGCCCTGCAGCACTGCAGTGGCAAAGCCAGCTCTGGATTTAGAGTACAGAGACAGATGGTAATGCTTGGTGAAGGTATGTACTGAACTCCAAGTTGCTGCTTCCAAAATATCCTTGGTAGGTACTCCTGAGGTAGGCAGTTGAAGTGGCTGTTGCTCTGGTGGAGTGAGATCTAATGCTGCTAGGTACAGGTTTTCCATGGTATGTGTAGCAGAAACGTATACAATGTCCTATCCATTTGGAGATAGTCTGTTTTGAAATGGCTTTTCCCTGTACTCCTGCAGCATATCCTACCAATAATTGCTCAGATTTTCTGAAAGCTTTGGTTTTGTCCAAGTAGAAGCGTAACTGCCTGTGAATGTCCAAAGAGTGCAGTAGTCTCTCCCCTTTATTCTGTGGTTTAGGATAAAAAGTTGTCAGGTGAATAGTTTGGTTTAGAGCCACACTGGATACCATCTTTGGCATAAACGTAGGGTTAGTTCTTAAAGACACCCTGTCCTGGTGGAAAATGAGGAAAGGTTCCACTGCCATTAGTGCCTATAATTCTGAAACTCTTCGTGCTGATGTTATTGCCAGGAACAGAGCAGTTTTCCAAGAGATATATTTTAATTCTGCTGTGTTAGCTGGCTCAGAAAAGGAGGTAAAATTAGTTTTTCCAAGACAAAGTTGAGGTCCCAAGTTGGAGTAGGTGCTCTACGGGGCGGTCTTATGTTTTTAGCCCCTCTGAGGTACTGTTTTAACAGAGGATTAGAGAAAATTGGTGGATCCGTGTTGTAATGAGCAGAGATGGCAGAGGCGTGGATCTTGATGGATGAGAAGGAGAGGCCTTTGTCCAGCATCTCAGTTAAGTATTGTAGTATCTGAGGAATGTTTGGGACAAGAGGGTCAAGGCTGTGAGCTTGGTTCCAGGCACAGAATCTCTTCCATTTATCCGAATAGGCTTTCCTGGTACTAGGCCTTCTGGCCTCCAGAATGACATCCATAACAGCCTTGGAGACGGGCATTGCTTGCTTGACTAAGGAATCTTCCATGCAGCTAGGTTTAAGGTCTTTAGCTGGCGGTGTAGTATTTGATTGTTGTGCTGAGTCAGCAGATGTGGGATTTGAGGCAAAATCCAGGGTGGTTCTTGTGCTAAGCTCTTTAAGATTGGGTACCAGTGCTGGTGTGGCCAGTCTGGTGCAATCAGGATCATCTTTGGCTCTTCTTGCCCATCATCTTTGGCTCTTCTTGCCTGGCTTTTATGAGTACCTTTGGCAGGAGAGGTAGTGGTGGGAAAGCGTATACTTGTAGGTTCTCCCAGCTGAATGAGAGGGCACCCACTTTCCATGCTTGTGGATGGTAACTCCTTGTGCAGAATTTTTGTAGCTGGCAGTTTATTGGGGATGCAAACAGATCTATGTCCGGCCTCCACCATTTTTGTGTTATCATTCTGAATATTTGTGGATTCAATTCCCATTCGTGTGGATCCATGATGTTTCTGTTTAAGTCATCTGCCAGTGTGTTTTTCTCTCCTGGCAGGAATTGTGCTTGCAGATGAACTTGAAAGTTTATAGCCGTGTTCCACAAGGTCATAGCTTGTCTGCATAGGGGGTAGGAGTGAGTGCCCCCTTGCTTGTTTATGTACCACATAACTGTGGTGTTGTCTGTCTTTAGCAGTAGCTGTCCTGGATGCAGCAGGTCCTTGAAAGCTATAAGGGCATTTTGTACAGCTAGCATCTCTTTTTGATTGATGTGAAGACGCCTTTGTTCTGAGGGCCACGTGCCCTGAATACATTTGCCTGCCATGTGTGCTCCCCAGGTGTAATCCGATGCATCTGTTGTCAGTGTTTGCCTGGCTGTGGGTTGTGTAAAAGGCTGTCCTTTGTTGAGGTGACAAGCTTGAGCCCACCATTGAAACTCCTGTTGAAGGCAAGGGATTAGTGGTATAACTGTTTCCAAATTTTGACAGTGTTGAGACCATACATTCTTTAGGTACCACTGTAGTTTTCTCATGTGCAGTCTTGCATATGGTATTAGTAGTATGCAGGATGCCATGTAACCCAAGGCCTGCAGAATTTTTCTTGCAGGGAGTTGGGTCTTTGTTGCCATCAATTTAAAGTATTGAGTCAGTTGTCCTTGCTTGTCTGGCGTGAGATAAGCCATCTGGGTCGGTGTGTTCAAGCTGGCACCCAGGAATATAATCTCTTGTGAGGGCACTAGTTTTGATTTCTTTTCGTTTACTGTGTACCCCAGGCAACTTAACTTTTTTACAAACACCAGATGCTTTAGAAGAATGTCCTTGCTCTCTGCTTGAATCAGGTAGTCGTCCAGGTACGGATAAATTTGAATTCCTTTCGGTTTGTAAAATGCAATTACTGGTGCCAGGCACTTTGTGAAGACCCTGGGCACAGTAGATAAGCCAAAGAGCAGTGCAGAGAATTGGTAGTGCATTGAACCAGCTATGAATTTGAGGCATCTTCTGCAGTTTTGTCTGATAGGGACATGCAGGTATGCCTCCTTGAGGTTCAAAGTCACGAGCCAAGCTTTCTTGCCCAGCATGGGAAGAAGCTGCTGTAGTGTCAACATTTTGAATTTCGGAACATTCAGGTAAGTGTTTAGAGATGAAAGATCCAGAATGGGCCTCCTGGCTTTGTCCTTTCTGGATACCAGAAAGTCTTGAGTAAAATCCTTGTCCTTGCTCCTGTGATGGTACCTGCTGAATAGCTCTCATATCCATGAGTGCTGTAATTTGTTTTTGAGCCTCTGCCCATTGATTTTGTGGCAGATTTGGCATTCCTTTTAACCTTGGCAGAGTGTGAAAGTGGAACCTGTAACCTTGAAATACAATGTTGAGGACCCATTTGTCTTTGGTGATCATTTGCCAATTGCGGTAGAAGAGTGCCAGTTTTCCTC
This sequence comes from Protopterus annectens, assembly GCF_019279795.1. Lineage (NCBI taxonomy): Eukaryota > Metazoa > Chordata > Ceratodontiformes > Protopteridae > Protopterus > Protopterus annectens. The sequence continues at coordinate 440,685,749 of NC_056732.1, read as the reverse complement.
CCAAGGGGGCTGCCAAGAGGGATTTGCTTGGCAGCTGTAGTGGGAAGTCATTGGAGCTGCTTTTTATATGATTGGGGCCTGTCTTCCCCTTCTTTCTGGCCTGATGCAGCCCATTGTCGAGGCCTGTAAGGACCTTGTGTTTGACCTCTACCTCTTGGACGTCTGTATCTTCCCCTTTGAGGTCTGTCTGTAATTGGAAAAGACCAATTCTTAGTTGGCCAATTTCTGCTAAATCTAGGAGGCTGAACCTGTAAGAAATCCATCACCGTTTGCATAGATTTTGCCTTATCCTCCATTTTCTTTAATACCTCTTCTGCCTCAACTCCAAATAACACATCCTGCTGCAAAGGTGCATCCAATAATTTTGCTTTAACATGATCTGGTAACGTATGTTTTTAACCAAGCATGTCTTCTAATGACAGAGCCTGTAACTGCTGCTCTGCAGGAGGCCTCTAGAGAATCAAAACCACATTGCAAAGTATGCTTTCCCACTTGTTCAGCTGCATGCAATAAATCCTGCATTTCTTTAAAATTAGGAGGATCTGATTCTGGAAGCATTTTTGTTTTAACTGAGACAGTAAAAACTGCTGATATTTTAGTATGTGAAACTGGCAATTTAAGGCGCTCATTGCTAAAGTTGCAGACGTATATACTTTCTTTCCCCATCTGTCTAATGCTCTGGAATCTGTCAGAGGGAACTGGATTCTTGGCTGATGAGGCCTTAACTCCTTTGGGTCCCTGAGAAATAGTTTCAGGGTCAGCTACAGGGCTTTTATACAGAAATTTATGCGAGTCAGGGACTCTGTAGTATCTGTCAGGTTTAACAGGGGCTGGGGGTAAGGAATCAGGATTTAACCTGGAATCAGTATACACATCATCCACAATATCTAACACTGGCGGAATAGCAAGGGGTCTGTGTTGAGGTAATAAAAGGAAGTCTCTGAACCTTTTCTTGGATTCTGAGTAATCCTGGCCTTCCCAGTGGAAATGCTCCCTCATGGTATGTAGGGTTTCCCCAAAGGTGTAGTCCTCAGGCAGTGAGGCTGATGGAATTGATTCCTCAGCATCAGAATCCTCATAAGGGGGTAAAGAGTATCCTAGGTCTGAGGATGAATCAGAAGAGATGGACACCTGGTCGGATGAGTCATAGTCTGCATCTTGTCTAGGCCTTTTATCAGGAGGGGGATGTGACCCCCTGATCAGAGTGATTAGGTCTTCGGCCATTTTGAGCATTTGTTTCTTAGGCATGGAGGCCTGCCCTGGAGAATGCTGTATTTGATTCTTTGATTTTAAAGGAGGCTTAGACTTAACTGAGTAGGTCTGAAGACACCCTCTGAAGCTATGGGTTGCTCAGCTACTCCGGACCCCTCTGAAAGGTTAGTCTCGGTATGCTGAATAACTTGTGCGTCCAGCCATCTCCATGTGGGAGTCAGAGGCGGCCTGTGGTTTTACAGAAGCAGTCGTCAGGGGCTGCAAAGGCGCCTCGCTGAAAACCGGAGAACCGGCAACTGGCCTAGAAGAGGCTTCGTCAGTTTTGGGCCTCGGATGCCTATCCTTGTCTTTGCGCTTTTTGTGTATTCCGGTAGTCGGAAGTTCCAACGGCATGGTATAATTGAATTTTCTACCAAAATAATGTCGGGCCAAATCAAACCGACGTTTAATAGTGTGCTTGTTAAACCTAGCACAAAACTGACAACCAGTGACGTTGTGGTCTGGGCCTAGGCATGGGATACAATAGGAATGGAAATCCCTATGAGGTATTTGCTTCCCACAAGAAATAGTTATTAACTTTTACTGATATCGGTCTGAGGCAAGAAAAAGTTTCCCCAACGGGGTACTTAGCTTTGTAGAAGACTTTGGTTCTGGATTCGGAATGAAAATCTAAGGAGACGGCCGACCGGCACTTGCGAGCTGCTTTTGCTTCGGGCACCGCGCAGCAAGAAAGACTGAAGAAAATGGCGTTGGCTGCATCTTATATACCCCTGTCGCAGTGACGTCAGGGAGGAGGCGACAGCAACCGACGCTGGACCAAGACTTTGGAACTCAGGCCGACTGGGGAACCGCCTGACGGCAGGGTAACCCAAGTGTAATGACTGCAGCAGTGTAACACGATTAACATCCCAAGTGTGATGACTGCAACAGTGAAACACTAAGAACATCTTCAGAATGAGGAGTTCTGTGTGGTGGAGTTATGCCCATAGGGAAATGGGGTCTACCAACACTACACAGGTTAATTCTAATCACTGCCTAATCGCTATGGGATCAACACTGAGAATCTGGAAATGGGCAAGACCATTGAAGTCAAATCAGTGTAACCAGGCTATGACAAAGACACCATGAAAGAAAAAAAGATGGCTTTAGTGCAAAGAACTTGAGTACAGACATTGTCAACACAGAGAACAGTTCTAAGGGTACCAGAGCTGAGATCAGACAAGGACTCTCCTGTGTCAAGAACCTCTATCATAATAAACATTACAACTGAAATCAGCAATTCTGTTAGAGTGAAATACTTTCAACTACACACCCTCCACTTTATATTTCTATGAACAGATAATCTTAAAGAATAAATGGTGAATGAAAGACTATAACTAGATTGTTGTGAGCAGAAATAGGTGCTCTTGTACCACTGGATAGTGCTGTTTTAAAAAGCCACTTCAGAGTAAACAAAAATATTGGTATTAAGTAAACAGTGACAAGTTTTACAAAAATACACATTGACTAATTTACTATATGCATTTTCATATAAACATGACTAATTTACTATATACATTTTCATATAAACATGATACAGTATGATTCAGCAGCTGGTGAGGCCACAAAAGTTCCTCACCAAAAGGATAAAGGGTCTCAAACATCTGTCCTATGCTGCCCGACTGAAAGAACTCCAGCTCTATTCAGTCGCTTACCGCTTGCTCAGAGGTGACCTTTGCCTAACATACAAGGCCATGTCAAACCCAGATTTGATGAATATGCTTCACCTCAAAAAATCTAGATCCGTCAGAGCCACAAGGGCGGGAGACTTAAACCCTGACACGGCTATTAATAGGACGTGCTGGAGGGATAGATTCATCACCCAAAGACTCCCTATGCTGTGGAATAAAATCCCGGTATATGTGAGGCAGAGCACCTCGCTGGCCTTGTTCAAGAGAAATCTTGACCAATGGATGGGAGATCGCAGATATACCCCAGGGATTACCTCAGTGTCACTGCTCGACAGAGGCACAGCAAAATAATGGGTATAGTTCCCCATACTAAAGGGGTGGCGTAAGCCACAAAACTATGGGCTAGGCTTGTAAATGCCCTCGGGCAGATAGCCTAGTTTGAACCTATAAACCTATATGAACTACTTTTCATGTAAACTTTAAAATATGCATATCTACTATTTTTCTGTGCACAGCTCCACTACAAATTTCAGGAGTTTTTTTATAGGTATAACTTATAAAAAACATACAAAATGGTATAGCAACAGTATATCACAACTACAAGTGAGTTATACTGTGATTTATTTGTGACCAGGTATAAATTTTCAAATCACATCATGCACAAGTAAATGCTGGTATAATCAAAATCCAATCCAGCTGTACCTGTATTTTACAAGGTTGTAACTTTGACATTTAGACAGAAGACTAACACACAATTACTAAATTATTTTAGTAGAAACCTTAACACAAAAACAGTCCAAATGCAAAACTGAAACAGCATAAACAATGAAGCTTGCTACCTTAAAGGCAAGCAGACATTTAATGACAAAGAACCTGCCTATTTTCCATAGCTTGGTGCAATGCTGGAATTTGTATGAGGTGGATGGAGGTGGGTGCAGCCTCCCTACAGGACTCACTGAAATTTTTTTTTTTTTTAATTAAACTTGTTTGACATGCTGTCCATCTGTACTGCATTCAAGTTATCTGTAACACTTATGTGAACAGTTGCCTTTTCCTATACAAATGTCCATTATTCACTAATGTGCCTCCCTCACACAGTACACAAGTACAGTATATTTATATTTTACCTTTCTTTACAGTAATTTTGGGTTCTGAAGATTCCACTCCATCCATGCTATCACCATCCCGAAGTGCTGATGTCTCTCTGGTTTGTGACCTGCATATCAAAGCAAAATAATACAGAACAACAGAAGTCAGTGAAGGCCATGATAATAAGAACTTGTTAACCAGTGTTTTCATTTAACACAATGTAAACAAGGTACTCACCATAATGCAGTATCTCTGTGAAAGTCTTACAGCAAAGCTGTATCAATGAACTTTGCTGACAGTGGCATTCAAGTTATACTCTTAGCTGACCTCACCCAATGACATGACCCACAGTATCCCGTATGGGATGTGGGATAGGTCTAGTAAGAATGCACCAATCTCAGCATTATACTTCTGCAAATGGAGTAGGGGGCAGGTAGGAAACTATGGATCTAGTACAGGACACAGCCATAAGGATCCAAACTGTACCAAGAGTGTCTCATGTAACTAACTTCAAGGTGTCACTTGCAACAGATCCATATCACAGAGCACAGTCTCTAGCAGTACTCTAGACAATGTAGAGCAAAGGGACCACAGCAGACAATATCAAGAATACCCATTCTTAGAAGAAAAAAACTTTCTGCAGCTCTCTCAAATCAGGATTTGCATCTAGAAGTTATGTCTGTCTTGAAATGCTTTGTAGACTTGTGTACTGAAATCTAGAAGCGAGTTTCCAATGAAAGCTGCAACTCCTGCAGATCAAGCATTTACCATTACAGCTAAAAAAGTTTTAATGGATTTCTGATTAACAAGACAAATACATTTATGTTCATCTTCAAAAGTCTGTCTTGGAACCTTCTATGCATCATCTCTTCCCTCTGCAGAGGGAATGAAGAGATACGAGTCAAAGTGTTTTAAGTCTTTTCAAGGAAATACCCAAGCTGCCTGAAAGTAGCCAAGCAATGCAAAAGACTTCCAATTCTATGCTTATCAAGAGATACATTATTAGAAAATAAACTGTGTAACAAATTAGGTACAAAATTCCTGACATATGGAAACTATCACAGGTGGACATCCACCCAACTAGCTCGACTCACAGAGTTCCACAGCCATATGGGGATGGACACCCACTATCCCCTATACAAAGACACAAAATCAGCCTGCATCATCCCCTGCTCTTTCCTGCCAGTGAAAGAGAAGACTGCGCCCAGCAAAGTAAAAAGATGTGCATAAAATACTTCAGACAGTCCCAACTTCAATACTTTGCCTTAAGTGCTAGAGATAAATGAGAGTACAGATGAGAAGAGGAGTAGCTCCTGCTCCTGGCCCTCACATAATTTAGAACTCCACAGGACTACCTTGAAATAAAGCAGAAGAATGAAGTGGCTAGTACTGCAACAGTGAACCTATTCAAACATTTAGTCTGACATGCTGCTCTCCTGGCTAATAATTTCAGCTCCTGCTCCCCTAATACCCACATATAACCAGTCTCTCCTTTCCCTTGTTTACTCGTACTCTTATTTCCCTTACTCTTGCTTTTACTCTAGTTCTCCTGTCTCCAATATCGACTCTACTTACTACCTCTAACAAATACTTATTTCTCACTCTCCCCTCTACTCATCCACTGTTTTAATGTTTCACTCCGACATCTGCTTTAGAGTGAGCATTCAAATCTTGCACTCAACACGTCGGCTCATTTCAATGCTACACAATATTGTATTTATCTTGTTTTAATAATGGTATAGGTGTATTACTCTATGTCACATGTATTAATATTTGTACTAATCTATATATTAACCATATATCGTATGTCAGTTTTCACCTAGGTATTTGTATTTTCTGTTATTTTGTTTTATTGGTACAGCTTTTCTCCCCAGGCTTCCACTGAAAATGGATAAAATTAAACAGTCAGACTTTCTCAGTAAACAAATGTTAATCAATAAATCATTAAAGAAATACATACATGCTGTATATTCTGTTACGGACAGCTTTTCAAATATTTGTAAATAATGCACATCACCAAGGTAAGTCAGACGGTAATATGATATTCACACAGTGAAAGTTCTTTGTGTGTTTTCCCTACTTCAGTTTAGCAAAGACACACGTATGTTTGTGGTGTTTTCTATCCCTGGTTTCAGATGGAGAAGTAATACATGGCTATGTATCAAGCACAGTATTTGTGGGCCACAGGCTACTCAGTATTGTTAACACAATGTTATATGCTCCTGCAAGGAGAACAGGTAGTCACATCTCCAGATGTCCACTTCCACAAGTTTGATTACAGTCCAGGAATGATGGTCATACAATGACATTTGGTATTTTCCTGCTGCATTCTCTCACAAGAACAGGATACTGGTCAAAAGTGATTTGCTTGACTACTGTATTTCATAAACTGACAGGATTTCAATGATTTTTTAGGGCCTGACATTAACATACTGCACCAGCATACAACCTAACGCGATAAAGAGAACATCTGAACAGTGCCACTGTATGATCAAAGGAATGGCACTTGTCAAGAAACCATGCTAATGAACATTCAGACTTCTGCAGTCAGGGGCTGATCTGGTTGGCCACTGTTGTCCGTGTACTGCATTTTGTTTTTGGTGTGCATGTCACACTTGCTCATAAGCTATACAGTACTGCAATAGTAGCCTTGTGCTGTGGTGCCTCGAATTGCTTACATTAGGTGGTCAAAACCAAGGATCAGAATGATATGCTTAGCACTGGACTTGAATGTCTCAATGCCAAGCTTTGCATTCTGACTCCTAGATTTGACCACATAATATTAGTAGTCCTAGATGTACTACAAAAAAAAGTGCACAATGCACTATGAAGCAAGTACACTAGGTGGTACACCACAGAACACACAAAGTGCATCATGTGGTAACGTATGGGTGTATTTGGGAAATGCTATGTATAAGCACCACTCATCTATAGTACTCACCTGAACACAGCGTTTGTAGCACACCATAAAGGTTGAAAAGTAGAACGAAACACTGTATACACTCGTATAAGGTACGGAACTTAGTGCGAAAAATCTACAATAAAGGAAGTGTATTCACAGATTGTGAAGCGACAAAAAACGTCAATCAAAATAATGATTAAAACTTCTCCAAAAGCAGAACGATCACAAGAACAGTTGAAAGTTAAAACGTTTTTATTCACCATACAATGAGTTAAGCGCTTTCACTCGTACACCACGAGTTCTGAGGAAGCTCGTGGTGTACGAGTGAAAGCGCTTAACTCATTGTATGGTGAATAAAAACGTTTTAACTTTCAACTGTTCCTGTGATCGTTCTGCTTTTGGAGAAGTTTCTACCATTATTTTGATTGGCGTTTTTTGACGTTTCACAATCTGTGAATACACTTCCTTTATTGTAGATTTTTCGCACTAAGTTCCGTACCTTATACGAGTGTATACAGTGTTTCGTTCTACTTTTCAATCTATAGTACTCAAAATATTCCAATTTCTTTTTATTATAGTGCAGGAAGTGCCTATGTCATTGGAATATGGTAATATTACTCAGAGTTGTTAATAGTACAGTTATCTGTTTCTAATCTCTTATTATTTTCTTGTGTTTCTTCGCATTCACCATAATATATGATTTACATGTAGTAGCCCTGTGATCCCATGCATTACTTATGCAATTATCTAGGTCTATTTCTTTATAACCTCTATCGAGGAATTCCTGTTTCAGGTCAAGCAGAGCTAGTTTAAGTTGTGAATCATCATTGTACAAGCGCATAACTCTATATACTTGCTCCTTAAGTACATTGTGCTTTATGTGGTTAGGATGCATCCTCTATTATGTAACAAGTTATTCTTTCCATGGGTTTTCTGTACAGGCTAGTTCTAATTCCTTGTAGTGCATCATTATTCACCTTAACATCTAAGAAATCTATCTCTTGATTTGATTATTTGTAACTGAATTTCAGAAAATTGATGGCTTGATGTAAATATATAAATTCCTTTAATTTCTCTTCTGTATTCCATAGCATAAAAATATCATCCACGAAATGAACGTACGTGGTTAGGATGCATCCTCTATTATGTAACAAGTTATTCTTTCCATGGGTTTTCTGTACAGGCTAGTTCTAATTCCTTGTAGTGCATCATTATTCACCTTAACATCTAAGAAATCTATCTCTTGATTTGATTATTTGTAAGTGAATTTCAGAAAATTGATGGTTTGATGTAAATATATAAATTCCTTTAATTTCTCTTCTGTATTATTCCATAGCATAAAAATATCATCCACGAAATGAACGTACCATTTTATGGAATCTTTATAGTTGTCATTTCGAAGATTTCCATTAGTTTCCCAATGTGCCAGGACCAGGTTGGCATAGCTGTTGGCACAAGGATTATTCTTGGCCTGTCCTGTTTGATCTCAAGGAGGACTTTTGGAAGGAGCGGCAGAGGGGGAAAGGCATAGATTGAGAGGTTTTCCTATGTGAAGGATAGGGCATCCACTTTCCAACCTTGGCTGTGGGGAATTCTGGTGCAAAATTTGTTTAGTTGATGGTTTTGGGGGGGACACAGAGATCCACCTCTGGTGTCCCCCACCTGTGTATTAGAAGTTTGAATGAGTTTGGTTCCAGTTTTCACTCGTGTGGGTCCATTAGATTTCTGCTTAAGTCATCTGCCTCTGCCAATGAATTCTGTTTGCCTGGCTGGAATTGAGCTTGCAGGTGCACTTGGTTGCTTAAGGCTGTGTTCCACAGAGCCATGGCTAACCTGCAGAGTGGATAGGAGCGAGTTTCCCCCTGCTTGTTTATGTGTCACATAACTGTGGTGCTGTCTGCCTTTATCAGGAGTTGGCCTGGCAAGATGAGGTATTTGAAGGCTGTCAGTGCATTCTGTACAGCTAACATTTCTTTCTGATTGATATGCAGGTGAATTTGTCCTGGGCTCCATTCGCCTTGAATGCATTTGCCTGCCATGTGAGCCTCCCATGCATAGTCTGATGAATCTGTTGTCAGAGTTTGGACGGCAGGGGGTTGTGAGAAAAGGAGTCCCTTGTTGTGGTTGCAAGCCTCTGCCCACCAAAGGAACTCTGTCCTTAGGCAAGGAATAATAGGCATCACTGCTTCCAGGTCCTGGGAATGTTGACACCAGAGACTTTTTAAGTACCACTGAAGTTTCTTCATATGCAGTCCTGCATATGGAATCAGTAGAATACATGAGGGCATGAATCCTAGGGCTTGCAGTATTTTTCTTGCAGATAGCTGGGTTTTGGTGGCCAGCAGTTTGAAATAATTTGTCAAATAAACCTGCTTTTCTGGAGTGAGGAATGCCATCCTCGAAGTTGTGTTCAAGCCTGCTCCCAGGAATACAATCCTTTGGCTGAGTACCAGATGTGATTTCTTTTCGTTGATGGGTGTACCCCAGAGAAGTTAGGAGTCTCTTTATAAAATGTCAGGTGCTGAAGTAGCATTTCCTGACTGTCCGCCTGAATCAGGCAATCGTCCAAGTATGGGTAAATTTGAATATTTCTCTGCCTGCAGTAAGCAATGGCTGAAGGCGGGCAATGTGTGAATACCCTGGGCGCAGTAGATACGCCAAAGGGAAGTGCAGAGAATGGACAGCGCATAGAGCCTGCCCTGAAACGCTGATATTTCCTGCAAGATTCCCTTATAGGGATGTGCAGATAAGCTTCTTTTAAGTCTAGGGTGACAAGTCCTTGGCTAGCATAGGAAGGAGCTGTTGGAGTGTAAGCATTTTGAATGTTGGTACCACCAGAAAGATGTTTAGTGTTGACAGATCCAGAATAGGGCACAAAAAGTTCTCTTTCCTGGGCACCAGGAACAGCCTGGACTAGAAACCCTGTCCCCTTTGCTCTGCTGGCACAGGCTGAATAGCCCTGATACTGAGAAGAGAAAGTACTTGCTTTTGGGCCTCTGTCCACTGGTTTGGAGGAAGGTCTGGCAATCCACTTGGGGTTGGCAGAGAGTGGAAATAGAATCTGTATCCCTGGGATATAATGTTGAAGACCCATCGGTCCTGGGTAATATACTCCCAGTTTTTTGCATGCAGGGCATGTTTTCCTCCTTGGGGTGCAAGTACTTGGGCATGGATGGGAAGGATTACGGACAAGTCATTGTGAACCTTTTCCATAGGGGGGTGGCTTACCACTCTCAGTTTTTGAGGAGGGAGCACTCTATTGTTTAGAACTGTGCATACCCTGAGACTGTAGTCTCTGTAGTCTGTTGCCCCTGGGTTTGGGCTGAGAAGGTCTGGAAGGGATTGGAAAGGAACAGTTTTTTGAAGGCCAATGGCTACTGAATCTAGGTGGCTGTGCCTGTAAAAACAAACAGTTTGCATGGATTTAGCTTTTTCCTCCATCTTTTTAAGAGCTTCTTCTGCTTTAGAGCCAAACACACATTCTTGGTTTAATGGAGCATCAAGTAATTTTGCCTTGACTTGGTCTGGCAAGATTTGTTCCTTCAGTCAAGCACGCCTTCTCAGAACAGCCCCTGTGAAAGCAGCCCTGCAAGATGCTTCTAAGGCATCAAAACCACACTGCAAAATATGTTTACCAACTTGGTTTGCAGAATGCATTAAATGTTTTAAGTCCTTATTTTCTGCACGATCAGGAATCAACTACATTTTTTGTTTAATTAGATCAATATGCTGCTGGTACTTCAACATGTGAAACTGGCAATTTAAAGCCCTGATGGCAAGAGTTGCAGAGGTATATACCCTTCTTACCCCATCTGTCTAGAGCCCTAGAATCCCTGTCTGAAGGGACAGGGTTTTTGGCTGTAGAAGCCTCAATACCTTTAGGTCCCTGGGAAATTGTCTCTGGATCCGCAGTGGGATTTTTAAAGAGAAATTTGTGAGAGTCAGGTGCTCTCTAGTATCTGTCAGGCTTTCTAAAAGAAGGTGGTAAAGTGTCAGGGGTAAGGCTGGATTCCATGAAGACATCAACTACAATATCCAGGACAGGGGGAATAGCTAGAGAGCTATGCTGAGGCAAGTCTAAAAATTCCCAGAGTCTCTTTTTGGACTGTAGGTAGTCCTGGCTTTCCCAGCGGAAATCCTCTCTTAGGGTATGCAAGGTTTCAGTGAAAGAAAGGTCCTGGGGGGGCTGAGGGAACTGAATCCTCTGCATCTGAGTCCTCATAGGTAGATAAGGGTATGTCCTGGTAATCACAGGGGTCAGAGTCATCAGATTCATGGTCTGAAGAATCCAAAGGAAAATCAATTCTGTGTCTTTTAGAGGGGGAAGGCTGGCTTCCCCTAATTAAAGTAAAAGTCTTCAGCCATTCTAAGCATTTTGTTTCTGTGGCATGGGAGCTTGAGGATGTGCTTTGGTCATCTGTTTCCTGGGCATAGCTCGAACTCTGGGCCTGAGAAATTCGGTAGATTTAGTCATTAACGAAGTAGTCTGTTTAATATGAACATCAGAAGGTCTGAATACACCCTCAGAAGCCATTGCCTGCACAGCGGCTCCGGACCCATCCGAGGTAGAGACATCTGCAGGTTCCATAGTCGAAGAAGCATCTCGTGGCATACCGGACTCCGAATGGGTCTCAGTAGAGGCCTGCGAATCTGCAGAAGTGGGTAACAGGGGCTGTGAAAGAGCCTCACTGAGTACCGGTGGACTGGCGACTATCTTAACGGAAGCGTCGTCAGCAGTTTTGGACCTATGTGGTCTGTCTCTGTCTTTATCTTTGCGTTTTTTTGTAAGATCGGTATTCGGATGGATTACTGAAGCCATTTCGGAATACGGAGAACGAGAACGAAAGAATTTAGAGACAAAGCTCCACAATGAATTTTTCAGGTGTTGAACAAGGCACAAAACAGACAGCGAGAGACATCATGGTTTGGGCCTAAACAGGTGACGCAGTAAGAATGAAAATCACTGTGAGGTATTTGCTTTCCAAAGGCAAGACAATTGTTACCTTTTTCTGACATCGGTTAGAGCAAGAAAAAAAGATCCCCAACGGAGTACTTAGCTTTAGAAAACTTCATGTTTGAAACTTGAAAAACGAAAATTTCAGGTAGCTGCAGACCGGCACTTGCGAACTGCTTCTGCTTTGGGCTCCCGTGCAAGAAAAGCTAATGTAATGGTGTCGGCTGCATGTTTTATACCCCTGATGACTTGACGTCATGGATAAGGCGACAGCATCAGACACAGAAATCCAAAGACTCTGATATTCGGGCCGACTGAGGGCTACCTGCAGGCTGATAACCCAAATGTGATGATTGCAACAGTGAAACACGAAGAACATATGAGCGCCACAGTCAGAACCAGGGGTGGAGGGGGAATGGGCTTCCTTGGTTGCCCAAGATGAAGAACCCCCTTAAGGAACAGCTTTGCAGCCAATCTAGAAGTTAAGGGGGGGGGGTCCAGAGGGAGACATGCTGAAATGGCAGACAAAGGGCATTAATGGATGAGAATGCTAACCTTGTCTGCAAAAGTTCACACAGGTAAGACAGTACTAGAGGAGTCTTGCTTTGCAAAGGGTCCAACTGCTTTTTAAGACTCCATATGGAGAATCTTTTCCACCTGGATAGATAAGATCTCCTGGTATCAGGTTTTCTGGCCTCCTGCAGGACAGTGAGCACATCCTCATTGTAAAGGTGTCTGAAAGGGATCAGAATCCTATCCCCACAGAGTGAGGTGAAGAGATTACTACTGTGGGTGGGTTTAGGTTCCCTTGTCCAGTGTGAAAAGGTCCACTCTGAGGGGTAACTTCTGGTGATTGCCCTTGGATAACTGTAGGAGGAGGGGGAACCAATGCTGTCTTGGCCAATAGGGAGTCACCAACAAGATTATTGGTCTTTCCTGCTGTATCTTCAGCAGGACCTTCTGAACAAGAAGGAAGGGGGGAATGCATAAAAAATCCCCTTCCAAGGAACTGAAAAGGCATCTGTTACCATAGCCCGTGGTTCTGCTAGTCTGGTGCAGAAAGAGGGAAGTTGCCTGTTGATGGTAGAGGCAAACAGGTCTGTTTGAGGTGTACCCCATCAGTGGACCAGGTCCAGAAAGACATCCCTGTGAAGCATCCATTTGGGGGCCATAGTAATGGTCCTGCTGAGGGAGTCTGCCTAGGAATTCTGTTGTGAAGGTATATATACCACCTGCAGAGTCACTCCCCAGGTGGAGGCCAATTCCCACACCAGGAGAGCTAGTCTGCATAGTAAATACGATTTGGTTCCCCGTTGCTTGTTGAGATACCACAGTACTGTGGTATTATCTGTAAAAACTTCAGGGGTCCCTGATGAAGTCTGGTTTGGAAGGCCTGTAGGGCCAGCAGTATTGCCCTCATTTCTCTCACATTGATGTGCTCCTTGTGTGGTGCTGGCCACACTCCCTGCACTTTCAGGTACCCCAGAGTTGCTCCCCACCCTAGGTCTGAGGCATCTCTGTACATAATCTGTTTCGGATGAGAGGCTTGGAGTCGAAGACCTGGGTTGAGCTTCATCTGATTCAACTTCCAATGTATCGCCTGTTTGAGGCAGGGCAGGAGGGGCACCCTGTGCTCTAGGGGGTGAGAATGCTGTGCCCAAACTGACCTAAGGTACTACTGCAGTGCCCTCATGTGAAGTCTGGCTAAAGGCAGCATAGGAATAGTGGAGGGCATGTAGCACAGGAGCCTGTGGTACTACCTTGCAGTCATTTCTTTGGCCTGAAGTACTAGGAGCAAATAACGTGTCAAGCTTTCTACCCTTTGAGGAGGAAGGTAGGCTTTCATGATGTCTGTTCTGATCCTGCACCCCAGGAAGACAGTCTTGTGTGAGTACCAGTTGAGATTTTGGGTAACTGATCTGAAACCTCAGGGACTCTAGGAGTTCAATGGTTTCTTGTAGGTGTTGCAGGAAGGACTTTTTGCAGTCTGCTTGAATGAGGTTGTCCAAACATGGGAATATTTGGATCCCATTTGTCCTGCAGAAGGCAATTACTGGTGCCAGACATTTGGTTAAGATTCTGGGTGCAGTGAAAGGCCCAAAGGGCAGGACAGAGAATTGAAAGTGAGAGAAGCCCACTGAGAACCTTAGGTACTTCATGAAGCGGGGCCTTATACGGATGTGGAGATAGGCATCCTTGATGTCCAAGGTGGCCATGTACCCTTGAGGGAAGAGGAGCAGAAAGAGTTGCAACAGTCAGCAACCTGAAGGTGGGTACCTGAAGGAAGATGTTGAGATGTGAGAGGTCTAGAATTGGTCTCCAGGGACCGTCTTTTCTTGGAACTAGGAAAATCCTGGAGTAAAAACCTCTTCCCATAGCAGACTGTGGAACCGACTGAATGGTACCTTGATTCATAAGGCTGTCTAGCACTGGTTTTAAGAGGTGAATTTGTTCCTTTGAGGGCTGGGGAATTCCCTTTCTCTGTGGTGGAATGATCCAGGTCATGAAGTACCCGGTTTTCTATTATGGATAGAATCCACTTGTCTGAAGTGATAAGTATCCACACTTTGAGACAATGAGAGAGATGTAAGAAGAGAGGGATAGAGGGAGGGGGGTGGAACTTTCAAGGTGAGCAGGTAGTCACACACTACCTGCCCTGTCTTGAAAGGGCTGCCTCTGACTGGTAGATAGTGTGGCTCTGGCAGAAGTGGATTGCTTCCTGAAGGTTCTCCTAGGCAGAGGGAGCAGGCTGCGAGTGCTTTCTGATAAACTGAGTTTTAGAAGGAAAATTCCTCTGAAACTCTGGAATAGAGGATACCAATAAACGTTTTAAATCTTGCATCTTTTTCCCCCTTTTGTTGCAAGGATTTGGTCTGCCACCTTTTCTCCAAACAGGGCCGAGTTGTCTAAAGGAGCATCTACCAGCTTGACTCTAAAATGATCTGGCAGGGTCAGGAGACGTAACCAGGAATACCTTCTTAAGGCAGATGCTGATGGTGCAGACCTGGCTGAGGCCTCAACAGTATCACAGCTGCACTTAAGAGTGCCTGGTAACCTTAGAAAGTCAGGGAAACAAGGGAGGACCGTTGAGCTTTGGCTGCTGAGTCTGGGGAGTCGGACAATTCCTTGGCAATTTTCTCCAGAAGGGATAAGGTATATTTAGACATTTGTGTCTGGTAATTGATTGCTCTGAAGGCAAGAGTAGCAGAATTATATATCTTTTTACCCAAACACTCCACGGTTTTGCTATCCTTGTCAGCAGGGTAGCTGAAGGCAGAAGTTTTGAAGCCTTGTCAGCTGAAATAGAAATAGTGGCTGGGTTTGCAGCAGGACACTAAATTAAGAATTTTGCTGTCTCAGGGACTTTATACAATCTATCCGGTCTGCGTGGAGCAGGGGGCTGGGAATCTGGGTTCAGGCATGCTGCTGAGAAGGCATCCAAAAAGGTTGGATGAATGGGAGGAACAGAAGGGGCTGGGGAATCCATATGGATGAGGTCTTGATATCTTTTTGTACTTCAGTCATCTCCAATGATTCCCACTTAAATCCAATGATTCCCATTTAAAATGTTCCTTCATTTTAGCTATAGTTTCCCCAAAGGTTAGATCATCTGCATGTGAATCTGGGTCCACAGATTCTTCTTAAATAGGGATAAGGAGGAACTCCACTTCACATGGATGGGGAGCCTGTTCCAAAGAATGGGAATTCGCTGAGAAACACATCTGTCTCTCCAACATGGTCTATTCATGTTGCAAGCAAAACACAGGTCTTTTAATCTAGTAGTTCTGATGCTTGTTTGTTTTGCGGATGTGCAAAAGATTCATCAAAACAGGGTCCAGGGATATATTAATTGCCGGGCAAAGGATTCATCAAAACAGGGTCCAAGGATGCATTATTTGCCGGGCAAAGATCACCCCTCAAGAGATCTATGTAAGGCAGTATGCACAGTTTTCCCCTCATCCACTGCCTTCGTGACCTTTTTAAACACAAAGCCTGTTTTAAGAATAAAATGAAATAATGACTCCAGGGATCCTGATAAGTCATATTTTAGACTATTCAGTAGGCATCCTGGAATGTTATCAGGGCCCAATGAGGCCGTGTTCTTGGCTTTAGCGAGTGCAGCCAGTATGTAACCCCTTCCATCTGTAACTAGGTAGCAAGTCTGAGGGTATTACTGGGGGATAGTTGGGGGTGAGAGGGGGTAAAGTTGGAATTGAATTTGTCCGTTAACTGGTTTGCTATATCATTAGGTTCAGTGAAATGTGGCACCATTAACCACCAGTTTAGGACATTGCTGTGTGCTGCACTTGAGGTTCCCAACATAGCTGTAGAAGGCCTTATGGTTATATTTCACCTGGTAGGATATCTTAACCTCAGTTTTGGCTTTGCTTAACCTAATTAGCCCTCCTATTTGCCTATTTATTTTGATGAGAGCTTATATGTTTAGGAGAATTACCCTTCCTGATTTGTGCCATAATTTTTTCCTTTTGTTGTACATCCTGTTTAATTTGGGATGCCACCAGGGCAGTTTATTTCTGGGGCTAGTTATGGGCTTACTTCTGGTAGGTACATCAGCTGCTGATGGAGCTATTGACATGGTTATACAGAGTTTGAGAGCAATTTAGCATAGGCTGGTGTGTTCTTGGGGTTTGGAGGGGCACTTAATTTCAAACCATTACTTAATAACAGGTACTCTTGCCTTGGAATAGTTCCTGTTACTGGTTTTAATGGGATTTCAGAGTTGATTTGGATTTCAAAGAAAACAGCTTTTAGGTTGGACCTTACCAGGGAGGATGAGACATTGACAGCATTCTATCATATTTGTGAGCAGGAGGACCCAGTATGTTGGAGTTTCTAGTCGGCGTATTCACTATTTGGTCATGGGTGTTTGTACTTACGAAGTACAGGAATCTGTGCTTGTAGATTTGAAGCTGTGTAGGATTCCTACTCTACAGAGGGAAATAGTCTCCCATGAGCAGGGTGTTAGGTTGGACAGCAAGCGTCTCCAGTAGGTCTACGTATGCACTGTGAGCTTTATGGGACATGCATGGTTATCTACAGTGGATATAAAAAGTTTACACACCCCTGTTAAAATACCAGGTTTCTGTGATATAAAAAAAAAAGAGACCACAATAAATAATTTCAAAACTTTTCCCACCTTTAATGTGACCTATAACCTGTACAATTGAAAAACAAACAAATCTGTTAGGGGAAAAAAAATAAAAAAATATAAAAAATAAAAAAAAAGTACAATACACTGATTGGGTTAACTGTGCACACCCTTAAACTAATACTTTGTTGTACGTGCACACCACACCCTTAAACTAATACTTTGTTGAAGCAACTTTTGATTTAATTACAGTATTCAGTCTTCTTGGGTACACATCTGCCATCAATTAGAGAGACTCTGATTAACCCCAAATAAAGTTCAGCTGCCCTAGTAGGATTTTCCTGACATTTACACGGCTGCCAGCCACAGCAAAAGCCATAGTTCGCAGAGAGCTTACAAAGCATCAAAGGAATCTCACTGTTGAAAGTATCAGTCAGAAGGGTACAAAAAAATGTCCACAGCATTGGATATACCATGTAACACAGTGAAGACAGTCATCAAAAAGTGGAGAAAATACGGGACAACAGTGATGTTGCAAAGAACTGGACGTCCCCCCAAAATTGATGAGAAGACAAGACAAATTGATCAGGGAGGCTGCCAAGAGACCTAGAGCAACACTGAAAGAGCTGCAGGAATTTCTGGCAAGTACTGGTTGTGACAACAATCTCCCGTAATCTCCATATGTCTGGACTATGGGGTAGGGTTGCAAGACGGAAGCCTTTTCTTACACTGAAAAACATGTAGGCCCGGCTAAAATTTGCAAAAACAATACATCAAGTCTCCCAAAAGCTCTCCCTTACTAACCAACCTATCTTCCTCCATCTCTTCCAAACTAGAAATCTGTTATAACAAAATCTCAAACTTCGCCACCAAAGCAAAATACTCCTCCCATCATTGTACTGCCCTCCAATTGCTAAATTGGCTAGAACTCCCCAACTTCCTTGACTACCTCCAACTCACTACAGCCCACAGGCTAATATTTAATCCTACTAAATGCCCTGCACTAACATCCTACAACCATACACCCCGCACAGAACTCTTAAGATCTGCTCACCAAAATCTGATCACTGTCCACAAACCTAACTGTCCTGCTGGACAGCTTCTCCTATCTTTTTCCTTAGCCAAAAAATGGAATTCTCTCCCTCCTTTACTAAGGACATATGAAAACTTTGACCACTTTAAATCTCAGCTACATTCCTACCTTTCCTCTAATTGGAAATGCAACTGCATTCGCCCCACCTAGCCTACTAGTAACTCTCCTCCATCCTGAATTTCCTGAACTCCTGGGCTCACTCTGATTGTAAACTAATCTAACAACAATATCATTAATGTATATATTGTAAATAGTTTATTTTTACCCTATTCTCCCCTCTCTGGGGATGATTCTCCTTACTGCTACCACAAAGATTTAAGAATCTATGTACCCACGGAACAACTCATGTCTCTAACTTGAAATTTAATATGTATTTTGTAACTCTTTTCATTATACTTTGTATTCTCTATATTTTCTATGTACTGTGGAGCTTTTCTCCCCGGGCCTCCATTAAAATGGGCTCCCTGAGTCCAATGGACCTTCCTGGTCATGAAACTGGAATGAATGAATGAATGAATGAATGAATGAATGAATGAATAAATAAATAAATAAATAAATAAATAAATAAATAAATAATGTGGGAAAATATGTTATGGTCAGATGAGACCAAGGCTGAACTTTTTGACCACAATTCCAAAAAGTACATTTGGCGCAAAAACAACACTTCACTGTGGGGATAGTGCTCTTTTGGTGACGCGAAGCATGGTGGTGGTAGTATCATACTTTGGGGTTGCTTTTTTTCAGCTGGAACTGGGGCTTTAGTCAAGGTGGAGGAAATTATGAACAATTCCAAATACCAGTCACTTTTAGCCCAAAACCTTCAGGCATCTACTAGAAAGATGAAGAGGAATTTCACCTTTCAACACAATGACCCCAAGCACACATCCAAATCAAAAGAATGGCTTCACCAAAAGAAAATGAAAGTTTTTTTTGAATGGCCCAGCCAGAGCCCAGACCTAAATCCAATAGAAGATCTGTGGGGTGACCTGAAGAGAGCTGTGCACAAGAGATGCCCTCGGACTCTGACAGATTTGGAGCGCTTTTGGAAGGAAGAGTGGGCAAATACTGCCAAGTCAAGATGTGCCATGCTGATAGACTCCTACCCAAGAAGGCTGAATGCTGCAATTAAATCAAAAGGTGCTTCAACAAAGTATTAGTTTAAGGGTGTGCACACACAGACTATTAGTTTAAGGGTGTGCACATTATGCAACCAGCATATTGTACATGTTTTATTTTTTTATATATTTTTTCCCCCAACAGATTTCTTTGTTTTTCAAATGAATTGTACAGGTTATAGGTCACATTAAAGGCAGGAAAAGTTTTGAAATGCTTTATTGTGGTCTCGTTTTTTTATATCACAAAAAACTGGCATTTTTACAGGGGTGTGTAAACGTTTTATATTCACTGTACAGCCGGCTAGGATATGGCACAGGATTTGGTTTATGGTGATCTGCATGTGGAGTTAACTCCCATCCCATCATCCTGTTTGACCACCATAGAGGTATGGTTGTTACTGATGTATATTAAGACACCTCCATCTTTAGCCCTTGTTGGGCAGCTACTGGTCTAAAAGTGTGGAAGCCACTGTAACTTTGCACTGCCAGGGTAATCTCTGCCACTTTAAAACGTGTCTCGGTTACTGCACAGATATCTATATTTTCAAGGGTAAGGAGGACATGTAAGGAATGCAGTTTTTACTTAGGCTCCTTGTATTAAGTAGCAACACCTTGAGATTCTGTGAAGCTGGGTTTGCTATGTCAGTAGGTTTGCCAATTTGGCATTGCTTAAAAAGGGCACTATGGGAGTGGACAATATCTTAGCCAGTATTGAAAGCCTAATGTGGAAAGGTGCAGGCCATCTTTGACAAAGCAACATGGTCTGCTGATCATACTCTCCCAAGCTGACAAATATTGAATTCCCTTATAATGACACAAGAAAGGCAGATAACTGTTGAAATCAATCATTTTTTGCTCATATTTTGGCATCATCTTCTGAGATGGTAACCTGGGCCAGGCTCATACCAACCTGAGACACAGTCTAAAAACTCTAATGTCTTTCTTCATATAGACAAGGGAGGTACATATCAGGTCATTTACACCTGGTAGATGTGGAATAATGACTTGAATGCATGTGTGACTTGGCGAATCCTGGCTCCAGATAAGCAACAGTTATCTTCTCCTGATTCAGCCTGGTTAGAGGGACATCAGTATATCTTACAATGTCCCTTTGATGAGAGTCCTGGGAAATGTTTGCTTGCCTTAAGGACTTAGTGTTTGGGGCTCCATTGGGAGTGACATTATGTGTGGTGTTAGTTTTTGGGCTTGCTAAGGCATGGCTTTGACAGCAAGTCATCTAGGTGGTATTTGTTGTTTAGGAAGATTGCTTTTAAGTGCTTCAGTATACATTAGTCTGTGTGTGCTGTGTGTTAGGTAAGGTGGGTGGTGTATGTGTGGTACTGACAACCTGAGATTAACTTGTATGCAAGAGCTTAGCTTCCAGTGTCCTCGTGTAATTACACCTCTTGCATACTGTGTCTGCATTTCAAGGATTAACTGGTTATCAGTAAACATGAGACCATGACTACATGGTCTCAAGACACCCATACCCACCAGGCTGGCTACACAGAATTTAGGACATTGCATGCCCATACTGTTCAGTCCTTTCATTTGTGAGCTACAAGGTGTACTGGAGTTAGAAGGTTATTACAGGGGTTTTGTTTGTGCAGACTAATAAGGGTGCTTTATTGTGGTAGATTAAGCTAAACAGTACTAAATTCAACTAATTTTAATGCTTACACAATACTGAATACAGCACTGGAAGCCTAACTAGCTGCTCTAAGCTTGTTGGCACACAAGGTATTTGCACTACATTGGTGCTTTACAGAATATAATTTTGCGAACCATTCTATACAGAAAATTTGTTTTCTACGCGTTTGTTAGTGTATAGAGGGCACTGCCAACACACACAAACAAAATTTACAGCAGAACAGAAAAAAAAAAGAAAACTAAATAAGCCCACTAGCCAATAAAATAACTACACTACAAGTCATTTTGTACGTTTCCCAAGTTGGGCAGACCAGGCAAATACTTCCTGCTACAAGATAAATAAACCCAGTCCTCTTGATGTAAAAACACATTAGAAGTGACAAACCGCTTAAATGACTAGCTGGAAATCCCTTGCTGAAGGTAATTTCAAGACAGTAACAGTGAGAGGAAGAGCGTTTTTTTTTTTTTTTATTAATTCAGTGAAAATCACATACAGAAGCAGGAAACAAAAGCAATCACTCAAAATAACTAAAGTACAACTTAGCAATCAAAGGTGCTTAACTTTACCTGGATGGCAGTAGACTAAAGTATAACACATCTAGAATGCAGGCTAGGACTACAAGCTAACGTTACTCCACAATAAAACTGGTTTCCCAGGTGGGCACTCAGCATCATGAGTCTATGGAAAACAATGGGTAGGAACAGTACATAAGCAGCTTACAGTTAATAGCAATGAAAGAGGGGATGGATGGACTTTGGAAATCAGATAATCACAAGGAGTGGAGGGCAGAGACACAAACTTACACAACAGCGGAAAGGTGGGAGGGTTGGGAAATTTTCAAGGAACAAGCAGGCAAGCTACAGAAGATAGCAATCAACTAAAAGCAATACTGGAGTTCTTTCAGAAACTTTAACTTAATGTGTTAATGGTGTATGGGGCAGATGTAGAATGCAAGCTGGTAAATAACCAAACAAACATGGTAACCAAAAGAAGACCTGTATCTGGATCGAAGATCCAGCTTATAATGTTTGACAAACATATTCACAGTAGACCAGATTGGTGTTGCAAAAATATTGTCCAGCTAAGAATATATGAAATAAACTGTTAGAAGTAGACAGACCTGGTAGAGTGAAGCTCATGACTTAGAGGAAGGGAGCAGTGCTTTGGAGTTGTAAACAAAGGTAATACAATCAAACAGCCATCTGGAAAAGGTAATCCCAAGAAACATCTAATCCTAATGTAGTTTTAGAAAAGGATACATACAGCTAATCATCTTTCGTCACATGTGATTCTAATACAATGTAAATAAAATCTAAGTTGACCGTGCATGTCCACTGTACGAAAAATGTATTCTCCCTTGTTAAGGGACAATAATACTAAATGGATGGTCTGGTTCAAGGCCGATTCAAGTGGCTATTTTAGGCACACAAGTGGGATAAGTTGTAAGAGGCACTCTGTCTCTGAAAACACTTAATATGAAGGCTTACAAGCAAAGCTTTAGTTCTGAAATTCTTCTGGCCAAAGTAACAGCTACCAGAAACAGTCTTCCAAGACAAATGTTTAAGGTTTGATGAACAATCAGATTCAAAGGGCAGCTTAGTAAAGCCCTGGAAAATTATCGTAATATCCCAGGGTAGACCAGGGTCCTTTATTGTCAGTCTTAAGGGAAAGGTTTCTTTTAGGAAGGTTTTAGGACCTTCAGAAACACGAATGGAGAATTGCTGGCACCTACATGAAAATTATATATGGCTGCTAGCTGAACCTTTATGGTAGAGAACAGTCTGAAAAATGGCTACTAGAAAATCCAGAATAAAAAGTAAGCGAGTGAAAAAGGTCTAAATCATTTCCTGTTGCCCATACAAACAATCTTTTCCATTTGCTTTTGTAAATATTCCAAGTGGAAGGTTTTTAAGATACAGTTAAGGATACATACCATCCTGGATGGAAGACCGGGATTTGTGGTCACCACTGGAACTGGAAAAAAACATGCAGTTAGTTTGTGGGACTTTATGCCCAGGTGAGGCTTGCTAGATGGATAAGAGACTGAATCTGGAAGAGGGTTCAGGACCAAAGAGGGTTGTAACAGAACAGGCCACAGAACCACACTTGTTGGGACCAAAAATGGACAATGAAGATCACCTTCACACAAAGCAGCTTTCTGAAGAAACTTCGTTATAAGAGTTGCTGGAGGGGAGGAAAAGGGAGATCAGGTGGCTAAGTACGGATCAAAGCATCCCTCAGAGACTATCCTTGTTGAGTGATGAGGACAAAGTAGCTGCTGCATTTGGTGTTGCTGCAGGTTGCAAAGTGACTGCAGCAAGGATGGTCCCACTGACAGAATTTTTTTTATTTCACTGTCTGAGGGACCACTCGTACGGCAACAGAATGTAGCTAATTAGCCTCTCCAACAGTGCACTGGATCAGCTGCAATGTGTATTGCTTAAAAAAAGCATTAAGATAGTGCTCATTACCAAATTCATTGCATCTCAACACAAAGGACATGAACAGGTTCCTCCCTGCTTGCTGATGTATCAGACTGCAAAAGGTACTGTCCCCATCTGGACAGAAAAATCACACCACAGGGAAGGTAGTCCTGAAGTTCCTACAACATTAGGAGGATTGACCTCCTCTCCAGGGCACCAATATGAAGATGAACCCCTTAAGAAGAGCACATTCCTTGGACAGTCCCCACCCTTTTAATGCCCCTTCACCCCAAGAGAGGCATCTATGGTAAATATGGCCATTAGGGAGGGGAAGATAATTGCACATCCTTGTGCTATCAGACAGGAAGTTATCCACCAAGATATGTGATGATGGCAAATGGAGGACACCTTAATCTGATGAGGACGCTATAGTGAGACCAATGGGCAGACAGAGTCCACTGCATGAACCCTCATCAAAAACCTGGCATTACAGACTAGTGTTCCACTAGTTGTCATGGATCACAGTAAGCAAAGGTTCAGATATGATGACAGATATACTATTGATATCCTGTGTCTGCAGTCGGAATGATGTCAGCTTTGAAGTGGGGGATGGGGGGGGGGTCTGGTTATCTGATGAACTGTAAGACTTGAGCAGGTTCTAATTTTGATTTTTCGTATTTTACGGAGATGCCAAAGGACTGACCCAATGGGGAAAAAAGTAGTCTCTTGAATGGATTAATGATGATTGCTTTGTTGAAGTTGTAATGAACAAGTCACCTACATATGGGAATACCAGGAACCCTTGCAGCTTGATGTCATACACTTGAACATCTGTTTAATGGTGTGAGACAAGGCACCATACAACATCTGCTGTGGAAAGCTTATGGTCATGTATTTGGGTTTGAACATCTTACGCCTCAACAGCAATGGGGTACAGGCCTCAAGCAAACCTTCAGTACCTCTATACAATCTGTTACTCTCCTCATGAGCTAGTACCATAAGGAAACCACCCTCCCTTCACTAGCAATGATACTGGCATCAGTTCCAGAGGCCTTCATAGAGGCTTCCAGAACTACCACCAGCAACATGAATTTGGTCTATGAAGTTATTATATTGGCCGAAAGCATGGCAGTCTCTAAAGGGATAATACCAGAGGCTGTGGCAGTAAAAAAAATTCCAAGTAAAAAGGTTATGAGTGGGCAACTCCAATCTCACTGTTGTCTACCACAGGAAAATCATTAGACAACAAAATGCTGTAATCTCTTTCCCTTCATTTCTTCATCTAAAAGTCTGCATTTTGAATAAAGGCTAGTGCAGGTCCTAGCACAACTTCATCAGAATTAGACAGTTCTGGAGATTTTCCATTGGAGGCTGGACTACCTTCGGGCTGAATCTGGCCCAATGCAGGTAACTGTCCATAACTGCCTCTGGGCCTAAACAGAACAAACAGTAAGAATGGAAATCATTGTATGGGATTTCTTACTGATATCTTTAATTTAACTACAAGAGACAGAAGCAGAAAAACTTCCCCCAACAGAGTACTTAGCTAAATTCCCAGAAGCAGGCTGATATCCAAACTCAAAATGGTAGCTCAAGTGTGTGACTCATGAATGACGCAAGAAGAATCATAAGAAGGCATTGGCCAACATGTCTTATACCATCAAAATCTTTAAATCGAAGTGGGAGTGAGCCTGCTGAAGGCAGAAGGGAGAAGGTAGAGTTCTGAAGTCAGACTGGTTGTCAGGCTCCCTGCCAACAGGAAAGCAAGATGTTATGACTTAATACAAAGATTTTTTTTAATACAATTAACATTTTTTTTTTGCTATCCTTCAGATGTCAAAAATACCATCTTCAAATGAAGCATCCTATGGTGGTGAAGTGAGAATAGGGTTGCCTTATTGTCAGAATGAAGGTAAGAGAGGGAAACATTTGGTTAACATAAGACAATTCTTCCATCTCCAAGTCCAAGATATCCTAATCTTTCTGTAGAGGGAGCTCCCTTTTCTTATGGAGTACCTCTGACACTGTGAATGAGCCAAACTGAAGAGATGTTATGAGGCTCCCTGAGGGGGGATGGGAGAAGGCCAACTCAGTCCAGTCCAAGACATGCTGACTGTGGTCTGTTTAGGCTTAGAGGCCTCAGACCTTGCTTTGTAGTGTGGTCTGCCTTGGAGACCCCTGTATGCAGGTGAATGCCAGAGGACATGACCTCTGGATGATTATGCTACAGGCCTCAGTAAAACCAGACAACATATGGGGGCTGTGAAGGCACCATTTCCAAAAGAGAGAGTCTTCAAGCCTAAGGTGGTTTCAGACTTCAGTGTAGTGTCATCAGACTCAACTTTTCTGTTCTACTTAGGGAGCTTCTCTGGAGTTGCCTTCTGAGGGGAAGTCAAAGCGCCAGCAGATGACATAGTGGACTATGACAAGACATGTCCTCTTCTGACTACTCCTGGAGAGATTCCACATAGTGCTTTATGATCCTCTAGTTTAAGCACACTGGGCACAAATGGGTACATCATGCCCTAGACCCAGGCAAAGACAACAAAAATATGAATCTCTGTGCAGTATGCAATTTTTGCACTTACGGTAATTATTAATCAAACTGTACTGGTCGTGTTCTTAAACCTCTGAAGTTTGGTATAACCTCTTTACCACATACAATACCAAATTATACAGTTTTTGATGGAAAAAGTGTGTCTTTTTTAATTTTATTTGCTGGTAAGGATGACCCCCTGAATATTTTCTCAAAGCTGAAAATCCTTACTATGACATAAAAGACTGAACCCATAATGCCTCATAACCTATATCAATGTACCGACTAAAATGCATCATAAGTGATTTCTTAGCTACTAGAAAGACAAGTTGTCAACTAGCTCTTACAGATGGAACAACTCGCACTGAATTAACACAAGAAAATGGTAGCAGTGAAACCACAATGTAAATAAGAAGCAGCTCCACTATAGGTGTAAGTTATTTCTGATTACTCAATGCACTGCAGTTGGATGTAAATCATTCAGCAATACTTGCACTACCATCATTTTTCTGGGTGTGGTTAAGGAAAAAATTGACTAAACTGTGCATCTACAAAAAACACAATATAATCTTAATTTTTTTACAAATCACTTGCAACTTTATCATGAGGAGTAAATCCTGAAATGAAACTAACTGCAAAAAAATACTTCCAAACAAACAATATACTAACACCAGAAACGTACAATTATCACTAGTGGAAACTAACAGCAACAACAGGGAAAAAGATTACTCCCCCAAAAGGGTAACTTATCTGCAGTGGCGGCTGGTAACTCCAAAGCAAAGAGGGCTACCGGAAGCAACTGAATGGGTGGAGCCAGATACAGTGAGTGGGGCCATATTACAGCAGGTCGATAACAGTTACGTATGATCAAACAGACATGGTCATTCACTTTCATCCAAAGACAGCTCAGGTACAGACCCACTCATTATATCCACTTAACTGAGTACGTACACCTTAGATATCTAGTCATAATCAAACTCCACAGGTCTCCTTTTTACCCACTAGTCTCCCCAGGACTCCCCCCAGTGTCCTCCTCGGTTTTCCCCTCAATGGCCACACGCCACCCAGACTACTTTTTTCTTGCTTTTTCATACTGTCTTACTTTTTACCAGCCCCTTCTCCAGTGCTTTTAACACTCTGTAACTGGCCAACACTCCACTGTAATTTAAGTCGGGAGGAAGCAACAGAGTTAAGATAGGAGTCTGCTAGGACCCCAGAAGTCAAAGTTGTAGAAACACTGAGGTGATCTTAGATTTTTTTTAACTAACTTTTGACTTGACAATAATGGACTGAACAAAAAAATAATGAATAAGGAAATGTACGGTCTCTGGGAAAAGTGCCTGCCTTCCTACCCCTCCAAAAAGATAAGTTATCTTCTGTGTACACTGTTGTGTTAGATTGGGATGAAACGTCAAAGAAAAAACGGTCAGCGACATGTACTATACTGAGAGTTTGGGAGAAGAGCTAATGCACTTGAATAAAATCCACAAAGAGAAAAGGAGTGCACATAGAAGGAATATTCAGCCAAAGACACAACAGGAAAACCAAGTGCTGTTACACAGCAAATTGCTCACTGCAATACTCAGCTAATAATCAGTTGCTGTAGTTGCTGTAGCACACATCCTGCCAGACCACCACAGACAGCTACTTATGGAGTATAGTGCTTATGCCTGAATGTTACAGAAAGTGAAAAAAAATGCACACTACTTGTGCAAAGTCAGAATAATAAATGCTTATTTTAAACAAATGACAACAGTGTCAGTCACTTTTATCTACAGACACCCCCTGCATCCAATTAAAGCCAACTTTATTGAATGACTATACCTCATTTATCAGAATGTAATAAAATAAAATAGCAACAATTGGACAGTCATTTTATTTAACTCCCTACACACACAAAAAGATGTGACCATCAATTTCCCCCAACAACAAATTGCCCATGTCTGCATATGCACTTCAATGAAATAAAAATGAAACCTTTTCCCCATGACTCCTTTAGCAGTTAGCCCATGTCTGCACAAGTACTTCACTGATATCAAAATGAAACATTTTTCCCAATGACCCCTTCCTCAGTTCCCCATGTCTGTACAAGCACTTCACTGACATCAAAGTGAAACATTCCCCACATGACCCCTTCAGCACTGACATCAAAGTGAAACATTCCCCACATGACCCCTTCAGCAGTAAGTCCATGTCTGCACAAGTACTTTACTGACATTAAAATGAAACATTTTCCCAAAGACCCCTTCAGCAGTTAGTCCGTGTCTGCAAAAGCACTTCACTGACATTAAAATGAAAACTCCCCCCCCAATGACCTTTCAGTGGCTCGTCCATGTATGCACACTTTCATATACATGCACTCATATACACAACACACACACACACACACACACACACACACACACACACACACACACACACACACACACACACACACACACACACAATTTACCTTCTTCCCACATCCTGGCGGTAGCACACACAGTACCTGGAAAAAAACCCCTATCAAAATAAATAAAAACTTCCTTGCACTCAAGCTTCGTCTTGCACATTAAGTACTTCTTTACTGGCTCAGGCTGTCTAAGGTGAGCCAATAGGAAGGGCTCCTCGCTACATGCAGCAGTCTGGTGGTCTGCCGAGTCACTCATTGAGTAACACTGCTGAATGCTACCGATCAAACCAGACTGATGATTGGGAAGCCTAATGCCAGTCTGTTTTCAAAACAGCCCAATAATCGTAGGAAGAATTTTTTGTTTGTTTTGGATCACCTCAGAAAGCAATGTAAAGTTAACAAAATGCAGTTGAGTTTCTGAGTTAGCACTTTTTTCCTCTTTTTAGCACTGGGGAATGCAGCCAATCAACCAGTACCACAAGCCACCCCCCCAGCTTATCTGGAAACTTGAAGCAAGCTGAGCATCAGTCGGATATGCAACTGGACACTGGATCTACTCATATGAACTACTGCAAGAAAGATATGATGATGGCAGAACATTCATTTATACCACCAAGGTCCTAACTCCTGCATTAGAGTTGGTCTGCTGGGCAGACCTTTGGGTTTCTGCAAACAGGAACTGCCTGCAGGTATCCTAAGAGTCAGTAATGCAGCAGCAAATTAGATAACATCTAGATACATTCCACAGTTATCAATGGGAAAAACAAAAATTAGAAAAAAAATCTGGAAATATGCTAAAGATGAATTAAAAATGCAATTACTAAAATAAGCTGGAATGTAAAGCTGGCCTAAACAAATAAAGAAATACAACAATTAAGTACGTATCACATTAGATCTTCTTTACCCATGTCCTTTCACTTCAAAACTGAAAAAGACTGGTTGCCACAGTAATATTGAATCTGCACATCTCCCACAGCTCAAGCTCCTACCAAACTCCCACAATGCTCCTTGCTTCGTTCTCCATGTGGAGTTTACTATATCCAGCATCAGACCACAAAGGAAATGAAGTAGCCACTATAAAAATTAATGGAAACGCCTGCTCTAGTAAAGGCTTTGTGAGAACAGAACAATGCCTATCAGGAAGGCAGAAACAAAGATTTGGATGGGGAAAAGAGAGGCGGGTTTGCTGAAATGTACAAACATGGAACATGAAGATCTAAAGTTGTGACAAGTACATATTTTCATATCTAACTTTATCCAGTCGAACCACCTCAATACTACATTTAGAGTCCACAGCTAAGCACTTTGGGTGCATCATGACAGAATACAATACAGTACTGTGGTCCTGAAATAAGATCTGGATGTAGAGATCACACCATACTTTACTACTATGCAAAAGTTCCCAGAGAAGCCCATATCACACAGGAACAGGTCATTGTCTCTCATATTCTTTAAGAATGCTAATAAAAATGGCCACATATCTAGTGGAATGAGCTCTAGGCTTATGTGGAAAGATTCTGTTAATGGAACTCTAGCAGAAGTAACAGTCTACTAACTGGCATGGGCACAAACATTTGACAGTTTCTGACCTACTTGTGAGGGGCAAAGGAAAGTAACAACTGAGCATGTTTTCCTAAATCCATAGTCCATTCTAAACAGAATATAAGTTGACTGTGAACATCTAAGCTAGGAACTAAAAATACTCATGGCCCTCAAGCTTCAGGAAGCCTTAAAGCCAGCATAATGCAGGTGAGTGAAGCTGCTCCACTACATTCTTAGATGTAAGGTCTACCTTTGTTTTAGCTTTGGAAACTGTAGCCTTTAACCAAGTATTCAAGTCATCAAACAGATCTTACGGCGATATGAGTTTAAGAACCCTGCTCTAGCAATATAGTATGTACTCTCAACCTGAATATTGTCAGTGGGGGGTGATACGGGCAGATTGAATGATTGGTCAGTGTTAAGTTCTGAAGCTACTTTATGCATAAAGAGTGAATTTGTATGTAGGGAAATCCTGTATTTAAGGACAAACAATGCTGGTACTAGAAATCGGCAGTTTACAGACTCTCCTTGTTGATGTAACAGCCATAAGAAACTGTGGCTTCCAAGAACGGTGTAAAAGATCAACTGAATTAGCTTTCTGAAAAGGGGGAATGGACAACTTTCAATGGAAGAAAATGGAGATCCTTTGGAGGGATGGATTTCTAATGGTAGTGCAGAGAGTAAAAGTCCCTCATATAATGGCTTTGCAGACTTTCAGTACCACTAAGAAAGACAGCTAAACCCTTAATGAAAGCTGGACATGGCTGTCAGGTGAAAATCTGAAGCCTGCATCAAATAGGTTAGGCAAAAAAAAACAAAAAAACAAAATTAAAGGAATGAATACTGAAGGGATCCAAGCCTTGAATGCCCACATGGAAAAAATGTTTACATTTACTTTTGTAGACAATCCTCATACAGGTTATTTTGAGATGCAGTAAGGATATGGACATCTTTCAGAGATATGAAGGATCCCTGGCTATCATGGAGAAACTATGCAATTAATCTGACTGTAAGATAATGCTCAGGAAACAGATGAGGCAAAGGATTCATAAGTGTATCCAGATAAAGAGCCAATCTTTTTGACATGGCGCCAGAGCAGAGGAGATCATACTTGCCATATAGGGCTAGGAGGATTACTGTGGCTATACACAACTTGGCTTTCTGTAGGAATTTCTTCATGAGGTGAAGAGATGGAAAAGCACAAAGAAGCCCTCCTGGCTATCTTTAGACTAGAACCTCCAATAATGTCTTTCCCTGTGTGGGGATGCAGAGAGAGAGGTTTCCCCTCAGAAATGGGTCACTCATATGGCATCAGATTGTAGCTGCCGAGTCGGTTTGTTTATGAATTTAGCTTGACCAAAGATGTGTGCTACCATGAGAAAAATTTTGCAAGATCACGACCCCTTCTTAAATTCATGACTTTCTGACAGCACAGGATATAAATCAGATTTCTCCCAGTTTGTCTATACACACATGGACAATACGGCAGTAGTATGGTATACTTATCACAGCCTGGGAAAGGCAGTTTTGAAAAGCATGCAAAGCTAAGGAGGACCACCAATAGTAAGCAAACTGGTCTGCTGCTGAGTTCACAACCCTTGGACCATCTACCCTAAACAAGGCAGTCCATCCCAGGATAGATGTGTCCATGACGACTACGACTGACAGCAGAGAAGTGGCAAAGGGTATCCATACTCAGACTGGGAATATGCTGTCATCACAGTAGATGTGTACAACACTCTCACAACCAGATATTCTAATCCATGTATGCCTCCAGCTGGACTCTGAAGGCACACGGTAGTACCACTCACAAAGTACCCTGCTAAGGGAAGGAGATTAACTAATGTTGCCACGATACCCAATACTTTGAGGACAACTAATGCAGGTGAGGCATGGCAATGAAGCAGAAGGATGACTAAAGTCTGCAAAGTAGACTGCCTTGACGCAGTGTGAAAAGCTGCCAAAGTGTGCCAAGATGGCTGCCTATAAAACAATGTGTGTGACGGCTTCAACTAGGAGTTTGAAGTGCCCATTAATATTAACTAGGGCAGACTAGAGCAAGTAGTGCCTTGTGTTTGTTTTATATATGCATATATATATATGCATATATATATATATATGCATATATATATATATATATATATATATATATATATATATATATATATATATATATATATATATATATATATATATATATATATGCATATATATATATATATATGCATATATATATATATATATGCATATATATATATATATATATATATATATATATATATATATATATATATATATATATATATATATATATATATATATATATATATATATATATATATATATATATATATATATATATATATATATATATATATATATATATATATATATATATATATATATATATATATATATATATATATATATATGCATACATATATATATATATATATATATATATATATATATATATATATATATATATATATATATATGCATATATATATATATATATATATATATATATATGCATATATATATATATATATATATATATATATATGCATATATATATATATATATGCATACATATATATATATATATATATATATATATATATATATATATATATATATATATATATATATATATATATATATATATATATATATATATATATATATATATATATATATATATATATATATATATATATATATATATGCATATATATATATATATATATATATATATATATATATATATATATATATATATGCATATATATACATATATATATGCATATATATACATATATATATGCATATATATATATATATATATATATATATATATATATATATATATATATACATATATGTATATATATACATATATGCATATATACATATATATATATATATATATATATATATATATATATATATATATATATATATGCCATATATATATATGCATATATATATATATATATATATATATATATATATATATATATACATATATGCATATATATATATATATATATATATATATATATATATATGTATATATATATATATATATATATATATATATATGCATATATATATATATATATATATATATATGTATATATATATATATATATATATATATATATATGCATATATATATATATATATATATATATATATATATATGCATATATATATATATATATATATATATATATATATATATATGCATATATATATATATATATATATATATATGCATATATATATATATATATATATATATATATATATATATATATATATGTATATATATATATATATATATATATATATATGCATATATATATATATATATATATATATATATATATATATATATATATATGCATATATATATATATATATATATATATATGTATATATATATATATATATATATATATATATATGTATATATATGCATATATATATATATATATGTATATATATGCATATATATATATATATATATATATATATATATATATATATATATATATATATATATATATATATATATATATATGCATATATATATATATATATGCATATATATATATATATATATATATATATATACATATATATATATATATATATATATATATATATGCATATATATATATATATATATATATATATATATATATGTATATATGCATATATATGCATATATATATATATATATATATATATATATATATATATATATATATATGCATATATATATATATGCATATATATATATATGCATATATATATATATATATATATATATATATATATATATATATATATATATGCATATATATATATATGCATATATATATATATATATATATATATATATATGCATATATATATATATATATATATATATATATATATGCATATAAATATACATATATATATATATATATATATACATATATATATATATATATATATCTAGATAGAAGGCCACTGAAATAGGTTAAATCGGATGGGGTCTTACAAGACTCAAAGTGATACAAATGTCACCTTAGTGCAGCTTGTATCTTACCAAGTATACGGAGACTTGCGCTAAAATTTCTCACGAAAGTAGAAGGATTTAAGTCCTTTAATTTTCTTGGTAAATTATATCATTGAGGCCTTTCTAGCTGAGCACAAAGCTTTGATTTATACATACCAAAAGGGACACTGTATTCAATAATGGCTCTGATGATGAAAGAATGCAGCTGCAGGACTGCTTGAATATCCCTATGGAAATTAACTGGGCCATACATGATTTCCCTGAACATGGTAGAAATATGGTGGCTGAATGAAAGAGTTGTCCACAAACATACCATTTGCTGTTCAGTGTTATGACCTCAAAGCTGTGTATTGGCTATAGTAGCACTTGCTTTATTAGTGTGTGTTTGGATGTCCACATTATAGCAGTGAAATTTGTGAGTGGAATGCTGTGAAGTGTGTCAACATAGAACTCACTTGAGTACACATACAGCCATTAGCAAATAACATCTTAAGTGCATAAAAAATTAAATGCTAGCAATTGCAAAAACAACATATACATAAATTGCCATGTTCAAAACTAAGCATGACAAAACCGAGTATCAAACAACTACAGCATAAATTTCTCAAGGAGAACATAAGATCAAATTGATGTGAGATACTCCCCAACCCTTTTTATTTTAATTAAGATGCAGTCTTCCATAAAATCAACTCTGTACTGTAAAACGTAATTCTGACCAACCTTGAAAATATATTACTCTACAAAACAGAAAAATGCATGTCCATTTCTGTTGACTGATAACAAGCAACACCAACTACATATTTAGCAAATATTTTGTTTCAAAATACAGAAATTATTTAAAATTACACAAACAGCTAAAAGGCTTACTTTTTCCATGACTTCTGGAAAGGAGAAGCTCCATCTCTGCAAGACTGGTCTTGGTACTGTTTATCTGTGCCAGCAGAGCTACCAAGGGCAGCAACTGCTGCACATGAAGCAGAAGGTATTCCTTGATCGGAGGTCTCAAGACTCCTGTCATCTGTTGACATTCTAGTGTAAAAAGAAAAATAGCTGTGTTTTTAACTCTGTGACAGAGTTTGCTCAAATGTTTTTAAAAACATACACATCTTAAAGCATTTTAAATTGACTTTGTTACACTTCATTTAAGTTGAAATTCGACTTTAAATTCACTACAATGTTAAATGAGCTCTTGCAGTGGAAATCAGACAGGCCTCCCACTATACTGGCTGCACAACATAATATCATCCAAATAAATGAAAGTAAGTGCCCTACAATAGGGTCACTAGCAGCAAAACATTTTAAGCATAATTAGAATGCAAATTACACTGCAAGACTACATTCAATACACTGATATATATTCACTGAGCCACACACAGTGAAATGACCATTACACTGGAACATATATGTTCACAACTGTAGACCTAAAGCTGCAAAAAATATACTTTTGCATTTGCTAGTTCCAAACTGATATTCCTTCTGACAAGTGCAACAGGAAAGTATTTACGTGGGAACCTCACCCTACACATAGTTTTTATTTTTTTTTAATATAATATAGCAACTCCACCAGTTGCACAACCACAATGAAAGGGAATACACCAACAATTTAAACAGTGACACATTTATCAGACTATAGCAGTGTGCTCTTGACAGTCACCTCTCTAGTCCACCAGATTATACATTCAACAAAATACATGTCAATTATTATTTTTATATATATATATATATATATATATATATATATATATATATATATATATATATATATTATATATACACACACACACACACACACACACTTGTGTGCAGACGTTACTATTACAGAAATACATGTCTGCATATGCATACATGTGTGCGCCGCAAATGATGGAATCCAGAGTCATACAGCTGCACAGAAAAAAAAAAACATACTGTGAATCACTGCCTGGCACAAAAAGAATCCACAGCAGTAGTGATTTTACACAATATATATAAGAAACATCAATTACCAGGTAAAAAATTTCATACACTTCTAACTATATAACATCACAGAACCACACCAGTCTATGCCACACTCAACAAAATGGGCATTCAATTAAATAGTATTTTAACATTTGGATTCAACCAAATGGCATTCAGCTAAAGGACATGGTTCCATATGCATCTGGGAATGTTTTAATATGTAAAGCAACATGTAAAAGACAACAGACATTTGTACTTGCCTTCTCCACAGCAGAATTCTTACTCAGAAACTTCAATTTTAAATTCTCCAAATGTTTACAGTTTCTAATACCTTGATAGGAATGGACCGCATTCCTAAGTCAAGGTAGCATTCAAAGTTCATCAAATTAGT
Source organism: Protopterus annectens (assembly GCF_019279795.1). Lineage (NCBI taxonomy): Eukaryota > Metazoa > Chordata > Ceratodontiformes > Protopteridae > Protopterus > Protopterus annectens. The sequence continues at coordinate 440,649,656 of NC_056732.1, read as the reverse complement.
ATTTCTTTGAACTTTGATAGCTTTCAAGAGTGTTCGCAGCAACTGCAATGTTCCCAGAATTGCCTTCTTCTGCATAAGAAGTTGAATCATACTTAATTATGCCTGAAAATTACTATTAGCTTATTATTACTAGCCCTGTTGCTCTTACTACTATTGGAACTACCTCAATGTTCATAGGTTCATAGGTTCGTACTAGGCTATCTGCCCTAGGGCATTTATAAGCCTAGCCAGAGTGTATGTGGCTTACACCACCCCTTAGGATGAGAATACTACGCCCTTTTAGGGTTTAGTTTACTATGCCTCTGTCTAGTAGTGACAAAGACATGACCCCCGGGGTAAACCTATGATCTCACATCCACTCGTCGAGATTTCTCTTGAATAGAGTCAGTGAGGGGCTCTGCCTAACACGGACTGGGATTCTGTTCCAGAGTGTAGGGAGCCTCTGGGTTATGAATCTGTCCCTCCAGCACGTTCTATTTATTTCTGTGTTGAGGTTTAAGTCACTTGTTCTCGTGGCTCTGATGGATTTGGATTTTCTGAGGTGGAGCATGTCCATTAATTCAGGATTGGACATGGCCTTGTACGTCAGGCACAGATCACCTCTGAGTAGGCGGTATGCGACTGAATAGAGCTGGAGTTTTTTCAGTCGGGCAGCATATGACATATGTTTAAGACCCTTTATCCTCTTGGTGAGGAACTTTTGGGGTCTTTCCAACTGCTGCAGGTGTCGGGTGAGATACATCCCAAATGGGGCATTGTACTCAATCATTGGCCTGATAAGAGAAGAGTACAGGGGCACAATGACCTCTCTTGATCTAGATGTGAAACCCTTCATGATAAGGTGGGCAATATAGAAGGTCTTCCTAACCACTTTGGCAATGTGAGTGTCAAGAGAGATTACTGTCAACCTGGGTCCCTAGGTCCCCGATTACCTCTTCCGTACTTAATGGATTACCGCCTATGTGGTAATTTGTCGGTACCTTGTTTTTCCCAAAGGGTATGACTATACATTTTTTGGCGTTTAGCTTAAGGCCATGGCTCTGGCACCAATTATCCATTTCTATGAGGCCTCTCTGAAGGATGTTTGTGTCCGCTGGAGTATCAATTATGGCACCCAATTTGCAGTCATCTGCGAACTTTGTCAGCCACAATCCTATTACATACTGCTGTTACAGCTTGCATAACCTGTCATATGATTTTATGGCTTCCACGATGCTGGACACTAACTGCTAGGTTTAGATATTTTAATAATTTTGTTTTTTCAAAATATTTATTTATTTATTTTTTTAAGAGATGCTGTGTGTCAAAAATCAATTAACTGAGGGAAAAGAATATTAATGTGCAAACATAATACGATATAATAACCAACAAAAAGGTACAGTTGTATAAACTTACCATAAATGTAGATGTTATAGTGTATTCACTGTTGCAGTCATCACACTTGGGATTTCTGCGGCGGATGCGGTCACCGCTTCCATGACGTCAGGTCGTCAGGGGTATAAAACATGCAGCCGACACCATTACATCAGTTTTTCTTGCCCCAGATGTCAGGAGCCCTAAAAATAGGAAGCTATTACATGGTATGGAACACCTCCAGTAAAAGTAGATACCCCTGCCATAAAAGATGACCATTAAGAGGATAGGTAGGAAGGATAGAGAAAGCCAGGGGGCTGGAGGGAAGGAAACCAGGATTGCAACAGTGAATACACTCGAACATCTACATTTATGGTAAGCGTACATAACTGTACTATGTTCTTCTCGTTTCACTGTTGCAGTCATCACATACGGGTTGACTGCCAAAGCTGAGGAAGGGTGGAGGCAGTGAAGAAGTAGTAGGGCTGGTAGCAGGCCTTGTAAGACTGCTGTAGCAAGTCCAGCTCTGGATTTAGAAAAAATAGTTAAGAGGTAATGCTTGGTGAAGGTGTGTACAGAACTCCAGGTTGCAGCTTCCAGGATGTCCCTGGTAGGGACTTCCCTGAGAAATGCTGTAGAGGTTGAATAGCTCTAGTGGAATGAGTTCTGATCCCCTGAGGGGTAGGTTTTCCATGTTGCTTGTAGCAGAAATGGATGCAGTGTGATATCCATTTGGAAATGGTTTTCTTCGAAATGGCCTTGCCCTCTGCCCCTGTAGCAAAGCTGACTAGCAGCTGGTCAGTTGTTCTGAAAGGCTTAGTCCTGTCAAGGTAGAACTGGAGCAGTCTGTGCACATCCAAGGAGTGCAGGATCATTTCCCCTTTATTCTGAGGATTAGGGGAAAAGGTTGGAAAATGGATGGATTGGTTTAAAGTCACACTGGATACCACCTTGGGCATAAAGGATGGGTTAGTCCCGAGGGAAATCCTGTCAGCATGGAAAATAATGAAGGGCTGCACTACAATTAGTGGCTGTAACTCAGACACTCTTCTTGCTGAAGTAATAGCTAGAAGTAAGGCTGTTTTCCAAGAGAGGAATTTTAACTCTGCTGAAGCAGCAGGTTCAAAAGGGAGAAGTGTGAGCTTCTCCAGTACAAAGTTAAGGTCCCAGGCCGGGGTGGGAGCTCTCCTAGGGGACCTTAAATTGTTAGCTCCTCTCAGGAACTGTTTGATGAGAAGGTGAGAAAAGGGAGGTCGCTCAGTATTATAATGAGCTGAGATGGCAGACGCATGAATCTTAATGGATGAGAAGGATAGGCCTCTGTGGAGCAGCTCTGCTAGGTAATCAAGGATTTGAGATGAGGTGGGCACAGCTGCGTCCTTTCCTTGAGATGGACTCCAAGAACAATATCTTTTCCACTTTTTCGCATAGGATTTCGTAGTACTAGGCCTTCTGGCCTCAAGGATGACATCCAGCACCTGTTTGCTGAGGGATGCTAGTGGTGTACTCAAGGGATAAAGCAGGCTGCAAGGTTTAGGGTTTGCAGCTGTGGATGCAAAATCGGTCTCTCCTGCTGAGACAGCAGGGAAGGTGTCTGATGTAGGTGCCAGGGTGGTACTGCTGTCAGACTGTGTAGTGGTGGGTACCAGTGCTGGCGTGGCCAGTCTGGTGAATAAGGATTGTCATTGGCCTGTCTCGTTTGATCTTGAGTAGTACTTTTGAGAGGAGGGGCAGAGGAGAAAAGGCATAAATTGAGAGGTTTTCCCATGTAAAGGATAGGGTATCCACCGTCCAGGCTCTGCTGTGAGGGTTCCTGGTGCAACATTTGCTCAATTGGTGGTTTTGGGGGGAGGCAAAAAGGTCCACCTCTGGTGTTCCCCACCTCTGGGTTAGAAGTTTGAATGAGTTGGGTTTCAGTTTCCATACTCGTGAGGGTCCAGTAGATTTCTGCTCAAGTCGTCTGCCAGTGAATTTTGCTTGCTTGGCAGGAACTGAGCTTGTAGGTGCACTTGGTTGCTCAAGGCTGTGTTCCACAGGGCCATGGCTAACCTGCAGAGTGGGTAAGAATGAGTCTCCCCCCTGCTTGTTTATGTACCACATAACTGTGGTGTCTGTCTGTATCAGCAGCTGTCCTGGAAGGAGAAGGTATTTGAAGGCTGTCAGAGCATTCTGTACAGCTAGCATCTCTTTTTGATTGATGTGCAGGGGGATTTGTTCTGGGCTCCATTTGCACTGAATGCATTTGCCTGCCATGCGAGCACCCATGTGTGGTCTGATCCGTCTTTTGTCAGGGTTTGGGCGGTGAAGTGTTGAGTGAAAGGAAGTCTCCTGTTGTGGTTGCATGCCTCTGCCCACCAAAGGAAGTCTTGACAAGGTATGATAGGAATCACTGTTTCCAGGTCCTGAGAATGTTGACACCAGAGACTTTTTAAGTACCATTGAAGTTTCCTCATAAGCAGTCTTGCATATGGAATTAGCAGAATGCAAGAGGCCATGAATCCTAGGGCTTGCAGTATTTTCCTTGCAGATAGCTGGGTTTTGGAGGCCATTAGTTTGAAATAGTTTATCAAATGGACCTGCTTTTCTGGAGTGAGGAATGCCATCTGGGAAGTTGTGTTCAAGCTTGCTCCCAGGAATACAATTTGTTGTCTGGGCACAGTACAGTTTTGTACCTACCATAAATGTAGATGTCCGAACAGGAATGCATCTGCAGTCCTTACAAATGGGGTTGTCCTGTCGTCAGACAGCCCTTCGGTCGGCCGGATTCCAAAGTCTGGGTCTGGCCTCGGCTGGTGTCGCACTTCACCCGACGTCATAGCTGCAGTTCTTCGGGTATAAAGGCATCAGCCGACGCCATTTTCCTCAGTGTTTCTTGCCCCAGATGCCAGTTGCCCTCTTGGATAGCTAAATTTTGGATAAATGCCAATGTTTCCAAATAGTAGAAGGCAAACACAAAAAATAAGCATCTATGTACATATATACAAACAAATACACCATAAGAGATCCCCCAAGCTAGCTATTAGATGGGCAAATACCCTAGGAATACCACAGAGGGGAAGGAGGGTGGGTAATCCTGACTGCAGATGCATTCCTGTTCGGACATCTACATTTATGGTAGGTACAAAACTGTACTATGTCCTTCAAGGATGCATCTGCAGTCCTTACAAATGGGTAGAATACCATAGCCAAACTAGGGGAGGAGGAAGAAGAAATTATGGTGTAGTTAGGATCCCTTGCAGAACAGCAGTGGCAAACCCTGCTCGGGATCTAGAGTATAAAGGTAAGTTATAATGCTTGGCAAATGTATGCACGGAGGTCCAAGTAGCAGCCTCTATAATGTCCTTGGTAGCCACTCCTCGTAAGAAAGCTGTGGTAGTGGCTGTAGCCCTTGTAGAATGAGGCCTTATGTTCTGTGGAGTTTGCTTTCCATGGTAGGAGTAACAGAATCTGATGCAATTTCCTATCCACTTGGAGATTGTCTGTTTTGAAATTGCTTTTCCTTCCCTTCCTGTTGCATATGCTACCAGAAGCTGGTCAGTTTTCTATTGCCCTTGGTTCTGTCCAGGTAGTAGCGCAACTGTCTATGTACATCCAAAGTATGCAGCAGTCTTTCCCCCCTGTTCTGTGGATTGGGGAAGAAGGTAGGTAGGTGGATAGCCTGGTTTAAAGACACTCTGGATACCACCTTAGGCATAAATGTAGGATTTGTTCTCATGGACACTATCTTGATGGAAGATTAGGAAGGGTTATACTGCCATTAAAGCCTGTAGCTCAGAAACCCTTCTTGCTGAGGTAATTGCCAGCAGAAAAGCAGTTTTCCAGGATAGGTGTTGAAGATCTGCTGTTGCTGCTGGTTCGACAGGGGGAAGTGTCAATTTTTCTAGCACAAAGTTCAAGTCCCATGCTGGTAATGGTGGTTTCCTAGGAGGTTTTACATTTTTAATTCCTCTCAGAAACTGCCTGAGTAGAGGATGCGAGAAGACAGGGGGATCGAAGCTGTATTCTGCAGAAATAGCTGATGCATCTATCTTGATGGAGGAATAGGACAGGCCTGTATGGAAAAGCTCTGCCAAATACTCCAGGATGTTGGCAATGTCTACCTTAGACACATCTTTTCCCCTTTCAGTACTCCAAATGAGAAACCTTTTCCATTTTCCTGCATAGTTCCTTCTTGTTGAGGGTCTGCGGGCCTCAAGGATAATGTCTTTAACCCTTTGGGATAAATCTGTGTTAGTTGCTCTTATGTAATGTTCCAGGCAGTCAGCTGCAGAGTTTTCAGGTTTGGATGCAGGGTGTTGTAGCCGCTCTGAGTTAACAGCAAAGGAATCAGGGTAGTGTCCACATTTTCCCGAGACATGCTCCTCAGTAATGGGTACCAATGTTGTCTTGGCCAGTCTGGAGCTATCAGAATGATCCTTGGACGTTCCTCTTTGATTTTCAATAGCACCTTGTGCATCAAAGGAAGAGGTGGGAATGCATATGCTGTCAGGCCTTTCCAACTGAAGGATAGAGAGTCCACCTTCCAAGCAAGTGGGTGGTACGTCCTTGTGCAGAATTTCTTGAGCTGGTGATTGAGTGGGGATGCGAATAGGTCTATTTGTGGTAGTCTCCATTTCCTTGTGATGACCTTGAAGATGTCCGGGTGTAGCATCCATTCGTGAGCATCCGAGGTAGTTCTGCTTAATATGTCTGCTAGGATGTTTTCTTTTCCCGGTACAAAAATTGCTTGTAACTGAATGTTGTAGCTCAGAGCCATATTCCATAGGTCCAGTGCCATCCGTCATAGAGGGTATGAATGAGTGCCTCCCTGTTTGTTGATGTACCACATGACTGTGGTGTTGTCTGTCCTTATCAACTGTCCTTCTTGGAGGAATGGTCTGAAATTCTGGATTGCTAGTTTTACTGCCAGCATTTCCTTTTGATTTATGTGCAGGTGCAGCTGATCTGGAGTCCATAAGCCTTGTATGCACTTGTCCAGCATGTGGGCCCCCAACCGAGGTCTGAGGCGTCCGTTGTGATGGTTTGGCTTGGTTGAATGCTGTGGAAGGGCAAACCTGGGTTTGACTGGCATGCCTGAGCCCACCATAGGAACTCTTGTTTTAGGCATGGGATTAGTGGTATTTCGGTTTCTAGGCTGTGCCTGTGTTGAGACCATAAATTCTTCAGGTACCACTGTAGCTTTCTCATATGCAGTCTGGCATGAGGGACCAGGATTATGCAGGATGCCATGAAGCCCAAGGCCTGCAGTACTTTCCTTGCTGTTAGTTTGTTCTGCTTTGTTAATGCCAAGTAGAGAGGAAGTTGTTCTTGTTTTTCTGCAGTTAGGAATGCCATCTGTTTTACTGTGTCCAATTCTGCACCTAAGAAGGTTATTCTTTGGGATGGTATCAGTCTTGATTTTTTTATATTGACTGTATATCCCAGGGCTTGCAGTAAGCAAATGACTCTTTGTAAGTCTTCTGTTAGCTTGTTTTTGTTGTCCGCTTGTATCAGGCAGTCGTCCAGGTATGGATATATTTGGATTCCCTGAAGCCTGCAGTAGGCGATTACTGATGCCAGGCATTTCGTGAACACTCTGGGCGCAGTAGATAAGCCAAAGGGCAATGCTGAGAATTGATAATGCTCTGATCCTGCAAGAAATCTGAGGTATCTTCTGCAATTTGGTCGTATGGGGCGTGCAGGTATGCCTCCTTGAGATCTAGAGTCACCAGCCAATACTCCTTGCCCAGCATGGGAAGAAGTTGCTGTAGGGTCAGCATTTTGAATTTTGGAACAATGATGAATGTGTTTAAAGTGGACAGGTCGAGAATAGGCCTCCAATTTTTCTCTTTTCTTGGTACCAGGAATAGTCTGGAGTAAAATCCCTTTCCTTGTTCCATAGATGGTACCCTTTCCACAGCTCTCATCTTTGCTAATTGAGCTATTTGTTTTAGAGCTTCTGTCTCTTGATTTGGTGGTAGGTTTGGCATTCCTCTTTTTCCTGGTAAAGTATGGAAATGAAACCTGTAGCCTTGGTCTATAGTTTGCAAAATCCACTTGTCTCTTGTGATGTAGTGCCAGTTTTTTGAAAATAAGGCTAACTTTCCACCTAAGGGTGCTGCTATTTGTTCCCTGGTAGGCGGTGCCAGAGCCAAGTCACTGTGATTGTCCTGTTGCAGTGGTAGTAGTCGTGTCTGTGCCTCGCTGGTTGTTACCTTGCCACTGGCGTCCCCTGTAGGCACCTCCTCTGGATTGATTTCTGCCTCTTGAACGCCTATTCCTGCCTCTCTGTGTTTTAGAGGAGTCTGGAAAGGACCAATTTTTGGAAGGCCAGTTCCTGCTAAACCTTGGAGGCTGAACCTGTAAGAAATCTTTCACTGTTTGTACAGATTTTTGCCTTCTCTTCCATTTTCTTCAGTACCTGCTGAGCAGGAGAACCAAATAAACTGACCTTATCCATAGGAGCATCTAATAGTTTTGCTTTAACATGATCCGGCAAGACCTGTTCTTTCAACCATGCATGCCTTCTTATAACTGTGCCAGTCATGGCTGATCTAAAGGAAGCCTCCAGTGCATCATAGCCACATTTTAAAGAATGGTTACTAACCTGCTGAATGTTATGCACCATTTCTAGAACATATTTCTTATCTAAAGAATCAGAGGACAGTTTCTTAGTTAACTGATCAAGCATAAACTCCTGGTATTGGATCATATGAAACTGACAGTTCAATGACCTAGCTGAGAGTGTAGCAGAGGTGTATACTTTTTTACCCCATCTCTCTAAGGACCTGGATTCCCTTTCAGAGGGGAGAGGGTTTATAACTGAGGTCGAAGCTACTGCCTTAGGCCCCTGGGAGATAGTCTCGGGATCTGCAAAAGGAGCCTTGTATAAATGGTGATGTGTGTCCGGGACCCTGTAGAACCTATCGGGCTTAGTAGGGGCTGGATGCAAAGTATCAGGAGCAGTGCAAGCATCAGTAAATGCATCATCTACAACAGGAAGAACTGGAGGAATAGCTAAAGGCCTATGTTGTGGTAAATGCAAAAAAGTCCTAAGCCTTTTCCTTGAATCTGAGAAATCTTGCCCCAGCCATTGGAATTGCTCTCTCATGGCATGTAAGGTTTCCCCAAAGGAAAATTCCTCTGGTGGAGAGGCAGAAGGAATCGATTCCTCAGCATCGGAGTCTTCATAAGTTGAAAAAGGAGCCTCTGGATGGTCTGTATTGTCTGTATCATCAGAAGAATCATCTGAGGACACTGGCTCAGGGGGCTCTGCTCTAGGTCTCTTTTCTGGAGGAGGTTGAGAGGCCCTGTCTGGATGAGGTTGGGATCCCCTTATTAAAGAGATGAGATCCTCTGCCAGAGTGAGCATTTGGGAACTGGAACTGGGCCTGTGAGAGGGGGGCTTAACAGGCACAGACTTAGAAGTTTTGGCTGCTTTAGCCCTGGCAAAGGCCTTTATGGACATGGCTGCAGGCGGCCTAGCAGCACCACGTGCAGGGGTTGAAACATCCAAAGGGATGGTGTCCGATAATTCTTGTGAAACCACAGTAGCAGGTTGAATTTCAGAGGCCGATTAAACCAGGTTAGAAGGGGCCTCGGTAGTAGTCATGGATTCGGCTGAAGATAGAACCATTTGCTCGGTTTCGGCCGAAACCGAGACACTCTCGGTTTGCTTAACCGCGGTTTCGGCCGAAACCGCGGACCGCGAGTGTCGGTCCTTTTCTTTGCGTTTCTTAACAACTTGTGAAGTCGGAGGATCCGATGGCATTATGTACGCAAAATCTGAGCCGAAAAACTGTTCAGCAAACTCCGACCGACGTCTAAGCATCCGTCAGTTGAAAGAAGCACAGGCTAAACAAGCTGCTACGTCGTGGTCTGGGCCTAAACAAGGTAAGCAGTAACAGTGGAAATCTTTATGAGGTATTTGTTTCCCACAAGTTAAACAGTTATTCACTTTTTCTGAAGAAAGAGTCCCCAACGGGGTACTTAGCTTTTTAGAAGTCTTCGAAGTAGTATTCGGTAGTAGTAATCTCTGGATCTGACCGACCGGCACTTGCGAACAGCTTCTGCTTTGGGCGCCACGCGGCAAGAAAGACTGGGGAAAATGGCGTCGGCTGATGCCTTTATACCCGAAGAACTGCAGCTATGACGTCGGGTGAAGTGCGACACCAGCCGAGGCCAGACCCAGACTATGGAATCCGGCCGACCGAAGGGCTGCCTGACGACAGGACAACCCCATTTGTAAGGACTGCAGATGCATCCTTGAAGGACATCAGTTGTGATTTCTTTTCATTGATAGTGTATCCCAGTGAAGTTAGAAGTCTTTTTACAAATGCCAGGTGCTGAAGTTGCAATTCCTGACTGTTTGCCTGAATTAAGCAATCATCCAAGTATGGGTAAATTTGAATATTTCTCTGCCTGCAGTATGCAATGTCTGAAGCCATGCACTTTGTGAATACTCTGGGCACAGTAGATAAGCCAAAGGGAAGTGCAGAGAACTGATAGTGCATAAAGCCTGCCCTGAAACGTATATACTTCCTGCAAGACTCCCTTATGGGGATATGCAGATAAGCTTCTTTTAAGTCTAGGGTGACTAACCATGCATCCTTGGCTAGCATAGAAATAAGCTGTTGCAGTGTAAGCATTTTGAATTTTGGCACCACCAGAAAGTTGTTGAGAATTGATAGATCCAGGATAGGGCACCAGGAACAGTCTGGAGTAGAAACCCTGTCCCCTTTGTTCTACTGGAACAGGTTGAATAGCCCTGATATGGAGAAGGGAAAGTACTTGCTTTTGAGCCTCTGCACACTGGTTTGGAGAAAGATCTGGCAACCAGCTTGGGGATGGCAGTGAGGAAGTAGAATCTGTATCCCTGGGATACAATGTTTAGAATCAGTCCTGAGCAATGGACATCCAGTTTTTTGCATGAAGGACGAGCTTTCCTCCTAGGGGTGCAAGTACTTGGGCATGGCTGGGAAGGATAATTGGAAAGGCATTGTGAACTTTTTCCATAAGGGGGTGGCTTACCACTCCCTGTTTTTGAGGTGGGAACACTCCATTGTTTAGATCTCTGCATACCCTGAGACTGTAGTCTTGGTGGTCTGTTTCCCCTGGGTTTGGACTGGAAATGACCAGTTTTTTGAAGGCCAATGGCTACTGAATCTATGTGGCTGCACCTATAAGAAATCTTTGACCGTTTGCATAGATTTAGCTTTTTCTTCCATCTTTTTAAGAACAACTTCTGCTTTTGTGCCAAACAAATGATCATGATTTAATGGAGCATCTAGTAATTTTGCTTTGACATGGTCTGGTAAGACTTGTTCCTTCAACCAAGCATGCCTTCTCAGTACAGACCCAGTGACAGCAGCCCTGCAAGATGCTTCTAAGGCATCAAACCCACACTGCAAAGTATGTTTACTAACTTGGTTTGCAAAATGCATCAACTCTTGTAAATATTTATTTTCTGCACAATCTGGAAGTAACACCATTTTTTGTTTAATTAGTTCCATAACATGTTGCTGGTACTTCAACATGTGAAACTGGCAATTCAAAGCCCTGATGGCAAGAGTTGCAGAGGTATACACCTTCTTACCCCATCTGTTTAAAGCTCTAGAATCCCTGTCTGAAGGGGTAGGGATTTTGGCTGTAGTAGCCTTAATGCCTTTAGGTCCCTGGGAAATGGTCTCTGGATCCACAGTAGGATTCTTAAAGAGAAATCTGTGAGAGTCATGTACTCTGTAGTACCTATCAGGTTTTCTAGGAGCTGGTGGTAAAGTGTCAGAAGTAAGACTGGAATCCATGAAGACATCCATCTACAATATCCAGGACAGGGGCTATAGTTAGAGGCCTGTGCTGAGGCAAACCTAAAAATTCCCTGAGTCTCTTTTTGGACTGAAGATAGTCCTGGCATTCCCAGCGGAAATGCTCTCTTAAGGTACGCAAGGTTTCACCAAAAGAAAAATCTGGAGGGGAGGCAGAGGGAATGGATTCCTCTGCATATGAATCCTCATAGGTAGATAAGGGTATGTCCTGGTAATCAGAAGGGTCAGAGTCATCGGACTCCTGGTCTGTAGAATCAGAAGGAAATTCAATTCTTTGTCTTAGCAGGGGAAGGCTGGCTTCCCCTAATTAGAGTAATAAGGTCTTCAGACATTTTAGGCATTTGTTTTAGTGGCATGGGAGCTTGAGCATGTGCTTTGGACGTCGGATTTCTAGGCGAAGTGCGAACTCTGGGCCTGAGAAACTCGATAGTTTTTAGTTAAAAATGAAGTTGTCGGTTTAATACGAATATCAGTATGTCGGAATACACCCTCATAAGCCAGTGCCTACACAGCGGCTTCGGACCCATCCAAAGTAGAGACATCCGCAGGTTCCATAGTCGAAGAAGCATCTCGCGGCATACCGAACTCCGAATGGGTCTCAGCAGTGGCCTGCGAATCTGCAGAAGTGGGTATCAGGGGCTGCAAAGATGCCTCACTGAGTACCGGCGGACTGGCGACTAGCTTAACAGAAGCGTCGTCAGCAGTTTTAACCTATGCGGGCTGTGTCTTTGTGCATTTTTGGAAGATCAGTAGTCGGATGGCTTACCGAAGCAATTTCGGAATACGGAGAACGAGAGCGAAAGAATTTAGCTACAAAAATAGCCTGAAGATGAATGGTTAGGACGTTAAACAAGGCACAAAACCAACAGCGAGGGACGTGGTGGTCTGGACCTAAACAGGTGATGCAGGAAGAATGAAAATCTCTGCGAGGTATTTGCTTTCCACAGGCAAGACAATTGTTAACTTTTTCTGACATCGGTTAGAGCAAGAAAAAGGAATCCCCAACGGGGTACTTGGCTTTAGAAGACTTCAGGCCTGAAACTCATAAAACGAAAAGTTCATTTAGCGGCCGACCGGCACTTGCAAACTGCTTTTGCTTCGGGCTCCTTCTCGGCAAGAAAGGCTGATGTAATGGCATCGGCTGCATGTTTTATACCCCCAACAACCTGACATCAAGGAAGAGGCGACAGCATCTGATGCAGAAATCCCAAGACTCTGGTATTCGGGCCTACTGATGGCTACCTGCAGGCAGATAACCCAAGTGTGATGACAGCAGCAGTGAAACACTAAGAGCATATTATGATTATATCCAATTTCAACATGAAAATATACCACTTAATTAAAAAGAAAGAGAGGTAACTTTTTAGAAGGTCCACACATGATCTTATTTCCTCTAACAAGTTTGTTGTGAAGATCATAAAATCCCACAGTGAATTTTGTTTTAACTTAGGGAAATTAAAGAGAGCAATCATTCATCCTATTAGGTTTGAGGTAAACTGGTCAAATCATTGTACAGTAATTGTTTAACTTTAAATAATTCATACATTTATATAAGTCTTATCAAACTGTGGCGATAATGAAGTTTTAATTCAACAGAATTACATTTCATAAAATGGAACCAAGGAAATATTAAAATCATAAGATGCTAGGCATTCAGACCATATTATAACCCATGCTGAAGTACGGACTTGTTGTGAATAATTATGTTTGATGGCAATACATAATCTTTGCACTTATTATTAAGCAGTACAAGTAGAAGTCTCGCAAATTTAGTCCTGCTAACTGTTTGGGGTAAATGACGTCTGCATATTTGATCCTTATTGACTTTGAAGACCAGACAGATTTAGATATGGCTGTTTCAATTCTTCTAACATTAATAAGGGGTATAGTTTGGGTTAAGGATCTCAACTGATATAAGAATTTGGGAAAGCATTCACTTTGAAAATGGCTACCTTTGTAAGGAATGACAAATTCATCTGAGACAGACCATCTGTGTATACCTCACTGAATATGGGAACAGTAGTTAAGAGCCGATACATTTTTGAAGGGTAATGTATTTGAAAAAGGCCAGTGTGTTTTACTAATAAACCTCTTCAGTAGGAAGGACCTATAAATCTGCAATTATTGTACAGTGGAAACAGGAAAGGTTTGCCAAGATTTATTTTATAGCTTGAGTAAGATGCGAAAGTTGTGATACAGCAATGTATTTTAGGAAGATAAGTGTTTGGCAGATTAAAATAGATATATATTTCATCATCCACACCTACCATCAAATATAGAACCAAGCCAAAAATCAAAAAGCATGACAAAAAGTTATACTACACAACAATGCGACAAATGCACCAAAACAATTCCCCAAAATTCTGCAAAACCATCAGTCTACTGCTAAAACCCAGCCACTCCACGACCCCAGCTCACAAAACAAATAACTCCAGTGATAGTGTAATCCACAATTTAATTCACACTACCAACTCTATCCTATCCCTAGTTAAAGATGACACCAATACCCAGCTATCTGATTCTACAGGATCAGAAATTAACCTAAAATCCTCCCACATGAATCTATCCAATTCTACAGGATCTGAAACTAACCTGAATTTCTTCCCCATTAATCCAGTACAAACCTGCACCATTAAAAAACTCCTATCTAAACTCTAACTCTCTTCCCTCACTGCTGACCAACTTCCTAATGAATTCCTTAAACTAGCCACAGATGTCATCTCCTACCCTATATCCCTGCTAATCAACTTGACTATTATCAAGCAATACATCCTCAAAGTCTGGAAAGTCTCCTATATGATCCCTTTGCACAAAGGTGGCACCTTAAATGAGTTCTCAAGTTATAGGCCAATTGCTATTCTACCTCCCATTGCCAAGATCCTCGAAAAATGCATACACACACAACTACTTGACCATATCCCAAACAACTTCCTATCCATATGTCTCTTCCATCTTTCTTGATGTGTCAAAGGCTTCTGACAAATTAGCCAACCAAAAACTTCTCAATGAACTAGCTTCCTTAAACCTTTCCCCAAACAGCCCTCTCCTGATTCACCAGCTACTTACCAGACCGTCAACAGGCAATTAGATGGCAAATCAAACTCTACCCTACCTGTCTTTGTTGGTATACTACAAGGCACAATTCTTGGTCCACCACTCTTCTCCATTTTCACAAACTCTGCACTTCCATAAAGCACGCAAAAATAGTCCAATATGCTGATGACTCCTCCCTCACATACTCCGCTCCATCCCTGCCAGAACTCCTACAAAGAACCCAACAATCCTTGACATCAAAAAATACATTTCAGACTTCCAACTTGTACTCAACTCAAATAAAACAAAGCTCATGCTCTTCATCACTGGAAAAACACCAGATCACACTCGCAAAACTGCTTCTGCATCGGACCACGCGGCAAAAAAGACTGAGGATATGACGTCGGTCATGCGCATTAGTACCCTGACGTACTGACGTCAGTCTAATGCGCCCTGACCGACGTCAGCCATATACTTTGGTATTCGGGCCGACTGGACAGCGGACTACCCAATAGTTAGGACTGCAGCAATGTGGAACGAAGAACATCAAAGCTCATGCTCTTCATCACTGGAAAAACACCAGATCACCCTCTCCCCTTCACTATTTACTCTTCCAATAGAACCAAAATCAAGCCTGTTCATCACACTAAGTTCCTTGGGGTCACAACTGACAGTCTCAAATTTGACAAACACCTAGCACTTATCAAAAAGGTCCACATAAAGCTAGATTCACTCTAGAGTCAAGCCCTACCTAACCAATATCACCAGGCAGTTCATCTCCAGAACACATCTAATCGCCACCCTCTTGTATGTCTCACCAATATTCACTAATCTCAGAAATACAGACTTAAACCAGAGTCATGTCATAATAAATTGCCAGATTTGCTACAAACCTCCCATAGATATCATCACTATATAGCACTACACCAACTAAAATGGATGGAACTACCCAAACTTTTAACCAACTATCTCAAGTTCAATCAACCTTTTACCAACCTGAAAACTGCCCAGCTCATAGGGATTTAGTACAGCCCCTCACCAACTGTGGATCACCAAGATTCACTAATAAACTCCTATTCAAAGTAACTAAATCCAATAACAGTCACGGAGACTCTCTATACTCCAACATAATAGCAAAGTCCTAGAACTCTATGCCTCAGAACATACTCAGCATTACCAACTCATCCAAATTCAAGCAACAATATCTGGCTCTGCTCCTGCACCAAGCCTGGGTAAACTTGCTTAACATACTTTCTTTTCACAAGTCTCGCCAAATGGTCCACTTAGGCAATGCTGCCAAATTGCTGTACAATCACTCTTTCTCTATAACTTGTACAACTTATGAGACTTACTGTTTAATGGTGCAATAGTATCTAATGTACTAACTTTGTACCGTCTTACTAACCACTATTATTGTTCTGTTATTATTTATGTAATGTACTTAAATAACGAGTGGTCTATAATATTAGTATCTAGTTAGTGGAGCTCTTCTCCCCAGGCCTCCATTGAAAATGGGCACACAGCCCAGTCGGACTTCCCCAGTAAATAAATGTAAAACAAAAATAAATAAAATAATAAATAAATCAAAAAGTAGTAAAACAGATTTTGAACCAAGATAGAAAGGAATACTGAAATGTTTTTGAATTACAGATAGGAATAGTGGTTGTAAATAAAGGTTAAAGTGGTACAGAAAAAGTGGGGACCTTGTCTTACTCCATTGCTTAAAAGTATGCATCTCGATAATAGCTTATTTATGAATAATTGTATTGCAGGATTAGCATATAAAATTTCAATATGATTTACAAGGGTAGTAAGAAAACAAATTTAGCCAAAACTGAAAAAACAAATACAAAATTAACAATCAAATGCACCTTTGAGGAGTCAAATGGTGAAGCAAACCAATTTTGTTTGCAGTTGCTGTTACAGAAGTATTAAAAATAACATTGTTCTCAGGTCCCTCATACTCGAAATTGCTTGGGAGTGTAATGCTACAACAAAACTTAAAACTACCTTGACAAGGCAATCTTTCTTGGTGTTATTACAATTAGAGACTTGCAGTGCCCTGTGCAGACAAACACCCAGACAGTAAATGTTATCCCTAAAACTTCAATTAGAACTGAAACCTACAACTTAGTGGGTTAAAGCAAAGCCATGCAGAGACTAGCGTACAGCAGATAGTCTGCACATTAAACAGCACTACTATCAAATCTTAGCACAATCTAGCCTAGTGTAGTGCCAAACCAGAGACCACCCAAGAAGACGTCTGTATAACCCAATCCACAATCTACAGTAGCACACCCAAATACAGGTCCAGAAGACATGGCTATGCAATTTCCAAAATGTCTCCACAGCCAGCTTGGTATATATATATATATATATAGGCATCTTGAGACAATGTTGCAATTGTCTCATGTTCACAGATAACCATTTAATCCTTCAAAAAAACAAGCACATTATGTAAGAGATGCACATACACAATTTCACTGAAGACAAAAATCTCACATAAAAACAAGGTTGTCAAGAACATGCACACTAAATCCATCACTCACTGTGTCCTCCACACACACAACAACCTACAATGAAGCTAAAAAGCAATCTTCCCAAACCTCAAAGACCTGCTAAGCCTATAAAAGGTAATGCCTGTCCTCAGCAATCTGTAAAGCACTCACAAAAAGCAACAAACAACACCACACATACTCCTACACCCAGTGAAGCCCCAAAGCTCTTAAGGCAAGTAAACACATTACCCAGGACTCTTGCAATAGAGGACTCCATTGTTTGACAGGCAGATGCCCCATTCACCAGACTGACTATGGAAATAAGAGCTAGTTGCTTATCTGGAACCAAGATCTGCCAAGTTACGCACACACTCAAGTCACTACATCACAGGTACAAGGATGATTCTACCACAGTCCATGTAGATGTTGTTACTCTCTCTGAATATGTGCCTCAGACAGGTACATGCCTTGCACCAAGCAGCATTCTACCTTCCCCAAGGATGATACTACAGTATAAAAAAGATGTACTTCAATAACTGGCCTAGTTTCTGGTATCCTTCCAGGGGTATTTAATATTAGTCAGCATGGGAGAGGACATGGTAAACAGACCACATCGCCTTGCAAAGGATGGTCTGCACGTCTCCACCTAGGCTTCAGAATACTGGTTAAAACTTTATCCACCCTCTTAGAGCCTTTTTAGGCAATGCCAAATTGACAACCCTACCAACATAGCAAATTAAACCCAAAGAAACCTAAAGGTATTGCTGCTCAATGCTAGAAGCCTAAACAAGAGACTCTACACCCTACAAGCTCTCCTCATTCTGGAGGATACAGGTATCCGTGTCATTACTGATGCATGGTTTAAAAATTGGCAGAAAGCATTCCGGCAGTGCAATGCTTTCCACACATTTACACCATCAGCTGCACAGACAGGGACAACAGGTGAAAGAGCCTCAATCTGTGTTAGCAACAAGCATAACTTTATGTTGGTTAAACAAGATCATGGCTAGAATTTGTCCACATGCAAATCACCACAGACAAAGTCCCATACTATATCCTGACCAGCTATAATATCCCTAGAATCCCACAGCTCATACCTAGACTTCTTGCAGATACTCACCATTAAACCAAATACCCTATTCATGGGAGAATGTAACTGTCCCTCAGACTACGAAACAAGTACAGTCTGGAAGAAGTAAATCCTTGAAAGCTATTAATGCAAACTGGACTGCTAACATCTCCTTCAAGTTGATATGTAGATGTTGTAGTCTGGCAGGCCACTTGTCTTGTATCCACTTTCCATTCAGATGAGCTCCCCAAGCTTTGTCTGAGGCATCTGTCGTTAGAATCTGACTCGCCTCTGGCCGGGTCACAGAGAGTCCCTTGTTTAGGTGACATTCCTGAGCCCACCACAACAATTCCTTCTGTATGCAAGATATTATTTGAATGACAGTGTCCAGATCCTGGCAGTGCTGTGTCCATACATTTTTGAGATACCATTGTAACTTCCTCATATGCAGTTTGGCATTGGGAAGCACCAGAATACAAGATGCCATGAACCCCAAGGCTTGAAGGACTGTCCTTGCAGTCAGCCTGGACTGATGAGACAATTGATGAAAGTAAAGGGAAAGATTCTTTTGTTTGTTCGGGGTCAAAAAGGCCATCTGGGATGCTGTATTCAGTCTTACACCCAGAAAGCACATGTCCTGAGAGGGTACTAGACTGGACTTTATTTCGTTCACAGAATACCCCAGGCATCTTAGCACTGCTATCACATATTCCAAATGATGAAGAAGCTCGTCCCTTCCTTGAGCCAGAATCAGGCAATCGTCCAAATAAGGATAGAGCTGTATTCCTTTTAGCCTGAGGAAAGCTATCACTGGAGCCAGAACTTTCGTGAACACTCTGGGCGCAGTAGATAAGCCAAAGGGCAATGCAGAGAACTGATAATGAGAAGTCCCAGCCCGAAAACGCAGATACCTTCATGTTCCTATCAGACTGAGTTGCAGGAAGTAAGCCTCCTTGAGATCCAAAGTTACCATCCAATGGTCTTTGCCCAGCAGAGGTAAAAGCTGTTGTAACGTCAACATTTTGAACTTGGGAATGCCCAGATAAGTGTTGAGGGTAGATAAATCCAAAATTGGTCTCCACGTGTTCCCTTTCTTTGGCACTAGGAACAGGCGAGAATAAAATCCTAGGCCCACTTCTGGCATAGGGACCGGCTGTATGGCCCCTATTTGAAGTAACAGAGAAATTTGTTTGTGAGCCTCTATTCTTTGCTGAGGAGGAACGTCTGGCATGCCTTTGAAAGGAGGCAAGGTATGGAAATAAAACCTGTAACCGTGGTGTATGATATCCAGTACCCATCTGTCTCGGGTAATTAAACTCCAATTTTCCTTGAAAAGTGCCAACCTTCCTCCCAAAGGTGCTGCCAGACGAGAAGGCTCTGGCAGCTGAAAAGGTAGGTCACTGGGCCTGTTTACGAAAGGACTGACCCCTGCCCTCACCCGAAGACTGTGCAGGTGAACTCCCTGTTCTAGGCCTGAAAGAGCCCTGAGCTCTGCCCCTACCACGTCTAGACCTACCCCATAGACTGGGAATCATAAGAAGGATACGTCCACCCCTTGGTAGGCCAATTTCTACTAAACTTCGGAGGCTGAACCTGCAAAAAATCTTTAACAGTCTGCATAGACTTAGCCTTGTCTTCCATTTTCTTTAAGACTGCCTCAACAGGAGAACCAAACAACACATCAGATTGTAAAGGAGCATCTAAAATCCTTGTCTTAACATGGTCAGATAAATTCTGATCCCTCAGCCAGGCGTGCCTGCGAAGAACTGACCCAGTAGCAGCCACCCTAGACGAGGCCTGTACAGCATCAAAACCACATTGCAAAGAATGCTTACCCACCTGTTCAGAAACATGTACTAAATCTTGTAACTCTTTACAATCAATACCTTCCGCCAGAGCATCAACCTTAGACTTCAATTGTGAAAGGAGATAGTTTTGGTATTTTAACATGTGAAACTGGCAATTCAAAGCCCTCATAGCTAGAGTGGAAGAAGTATAAACTTTCTTTCCCCATCTATCCAAAGCCCTGGCCTCTATCTGTAGGAACCGGATTCTTGACAACAGAAGCCTTAACACCTTTAGGCCCCTGACTAACAGTCTCTGGGTCTGCCCTAGGACTCTTAAGATACTTATGAGCTTCAGGCACCCTGTAATACCTATCCGGTTTAACAGGAGCAGGAGGCAAAGAATCAGGATTAAGAGAAGCCTCTGTAAAAACATCTTCCACCACATCCAAAACAGGAGGTATAGCCAAAGGCCTATGCTGGGGTAAAAACAAAAATTCCCTAAGCCTTTTCCTGGAATCAGAGAAGTCCTGACCTTCCCACTTAAAATGCTCCCTCATGGAATGAAGAGTCTCTGAAAAAGAAAAATCCTCAGGAGGAGAAGCAGAAGGAGTTGAATCATCCACATCAGAATCAGAATAAGGAGAATACTCCTGCAAGTCTTCAGCCGAAGACTCTGAAACATCCGAAGCCTGCTCAAAACTCCCTAGCTCAGGTTCCACCCTAGGTCTCTTATCAGGAGGGGGCAAAGAACCCCTAATCAAAGCAATCAAATCTTCTGCCATTTTAAGCATATGCTTCTTGGGCACAGTTCCTGAAGAACTAGGGGTGACACCAACTGAAGCTAAACCTGGCCTGCCTCTGGGAGAAGCCTTGGAAACAGAAGGAGAGGGCCTAACCACCCTAGGAAGGGAGGGGAGTACAGTAACCTGAGAAGCCTCTTCCGCCTGACCTGCCTCCAGAGAAGCCACATCCTGCAATAACAAAGTCTCTCCCTGGGATCCCAAAGAAACCTCCGGTGGAACCACCGGCTCCACCGACACCTCTAAAGAACCGGCGTCCGGTACGGACGGTTCTTCTAGCCTAGGCTTAGCTGCTTTGTCCTTGCGCTTCTTCGAAGAAGCGGCGCGGGCATCCGGCGGCATTTTATAATTGCACCGCTTCCCGAAGACTAACCTGGCACAATCTAACCTTCTCTTTATAGTGCGCTTATTGAATCTAGCACAAGAGCGACACCCAACAACGTCGTGCTCAGGCCCTAAACAAGGAATACACAAAGTATGATAATCTCTATGCGGTATCTGTTTCCCACAAGAAATACAGTTATTCACTTTTTCTGACATCCGGTAAACCACTGAGGCAAGAAAAAACTAAAATATTCCCCAACGGGGTACTTAGCCAACTTTGACTCTGTCTGAAACTCCGAAATCGAAAAATTTCAGAACGCCAACCGGCACTTGCAATGCTGCTTCTGCATCGGACCATGCGGCAAAAAAGACTGAGGATATGACGTCGGTCATGCGCATTTGTACCCTGACGTCCTGATGTCAGTCAAATGCGCCTTGACCGACGTCAGCCTTATACTTTGATATTCGGGCCGACCGAGGACAGCGGACTACCCCAAGTGTAAGGACTGCAGCAATGTGAGATGAAGAACATCAAGTACAGTTTTGTACCTACCATAAATGTAGATGTTCGAGTGCTAATACAGCTGCAGTAATCACAGATGGGTTCTCTGCAGTCAGGCGGGTCCTTGGTCGGCCGAATTCCAAAGTCTAGGTCCGGCGTCGGTTGTTGTCGCTTTCTCTCCTGACGTCAGTGAGGCAGAGGTATATAAGACACAGCCGACGCCATTTTCTTCAGTCTTTCTTGCCCCAGATGTCAGGTGCCCCCAGAAGGAAGGCAATACATAAATTATATTTATATACATGCAATGAAAAATAATCAAAAATCAGTAGTTGCAAGCAAATATACCACAGAAGGATAACCCAATCAGGTTGTATGAAAAGGGGTTAGGCCCTAAGCCTTTACCAAGAGGGGAAGGAGGGAGGGAAAACTGTACTGCAGCTGTATTAGCACTCGAACATCTACATTTATGGTAGGTACAAAACTGTACTATGTTCATCGTGCATACAGCTGCAGTAATCACAGATGGGTAGAATCCCAAAGCTACGCACAGGGTGGTAGGCACTAGGTGGAACTGGGATGAGCCAGAATGCCCTGCAACACAGCAGTGGCAAAGCCTGCTCTAGTTTTGGAATATAAAGGCAGGTGGTAGTGTTTTGTGAAGGTATGCACAGAACTCCAAGTGGCTGCCTCCAAAATATCTTTGGTAGGAACTCCTCTGAGGAAGGCTGTAGAGGTAGCTGTGGCCCTGGTGGAGTGGGATCTGATGCCTGTAGGGACAGATTTTCCATGAAAGGAATAACAAAACCGTATGCAGTGGCCTATCCATTTTGAAATTGTCTGTTTGGTAACTGGCTTCCCTTGAGCCCCTACAGCATAGGACACAAAAAGTTGTTCTGATTTCCTGAAGGGCTTTGTTCTGTCCAAATAATAACGTAGCTGCCTATGGATGTCTAAGGAGTGTAGCAGCCTTTCCCTTTTGTTTTGAGGATTGGGCTAAAAGGTAGGTAAGTGTATGGCTTGATTTAAAGCTACCCTGGATACCACTTTAGGCATAAATGACGGGTTGATTCGAAGGGAAACCCTGTCCTGATGGAAGATGAGAAAGGGCTGCACAGCCATGAGGGCTTGCAGTTCCGAAACCCTACGAGCTGAGGTAACGGCCAGAAGGAAAGCTGTTTTCCAGGACAAATATTGCAAATCTGTTGAGGCAGCTGTTTCAAAGGGAGGAAATGTTAATTTTTCTAGAATGTAATTAAGATCCCAGGCTGGTATTGGTTGTTTCCTTGGTGGTCTTATATTCTTAGCCCCTCTGAGGAACTGTCTTAAGAGTGGGTGAGAGAATAAGGGTGGATCCGTGTTGAATTCTGCAGAAATGGCTGAGGCATGGATTTTTATGGAGGAAAATGAAAGTCCACTGTTCAGCAGCTCAGCTAGATACTGTAATACCCGAGGCAAATTCAGTTTTCCAGGGTCCTGGCCTTTTTTCTCATTCCAAGAGCAAAACCGTTTCCATTTTGCGGAGTAAGCCTTTCTAGTAGATGGCCTTCTGGCCTCCAAAATGACATCCTGCACCTCTTTGGGGAGTAGGGTCTGTTGTGGTGTTAAGGAATTTTCCATGCAGCGAGATTGAGTGTTTTCAGCTGACTGTGAAGAGTTTTGTAGCTGTGCTGAGTCAGCAGAAGAGGCATTAGAGGTAGGGACCAGGGAGGAGTATGTGTTAGGCTCCTCAGGAGTGGGTACCAGTGTTGCCTTGGCCAGTCTGGAGCAATCAGTATCATCTTCGGTCTGTCTGCTCTTGCTTTCAAGAGCACCTTGGGCAGAAGAGGCAGAGGTGGGAAAGCGTAAACTGTCCATGCTGTCCAACTGAATGAAAGGGCGTCCACTCTCCAGGCCTTTGGATGAAAGGTCCTTGAACAAATCTTTTCCAATTGATGATTCCTGTGGGAGGCAAAGAGATCTATGTCTGGCCTCCCCCACACTTGGATTATCTTTGTAAACACTTGAGGATGCAACTTCCATTCGTGTGGATCTGTCATATTTCTGCTTAGATTGTCTGCCAGCGTGTTTTCCAAACCTGGCAAGTACTGTACTTGAAGTTCGATTTGCCATTCCAGAGCCAAGTTCCAAAGTGTCATGGCTAGTCTGCACAGGGGGTATGAATGTGTTCCTCCTTGTTTGTTTATGTACCACATTACTCTGGTGTTGTCTGTTCTTATCAATAATTGTCCTGGATGCAGGAGGTCCTTGAAAGCTGTAATTGCATTTATCACTGCTAGCATTTCTTTTTGATTGATGTGAAGGTGCTTTTCCTTTTGGGACCATTTGCCCTGAATGCACCTGTCTGTCATGTGCGCCCCCCAGGCGTAATCTGAGGCGTCTGTTGTGATGACTTGATTTGCTTGAGGCTTGCAGAATGGGAGACCTGTGTTTGTTTGACATGCTTGGGCCCACCATAGAAATTCCTTTTGCAAACATGGAATTATTGGTATTATTGTTTCCAAACTGTGGCTGTGTTGAGACCATAGGTTTTTTAGGTACCATTGAAGTTTCCTCATATGCAACTTTGCACATGGGATTAAAAGAATGCAAGATGCCATGAAGCCCAGACCCTGCAGGATTTTCCTTGATGTAAGCCTGGTACATTTTGCTAGTATTTTGAAGTACTGAGTTAGTTGCCCCTGTTTTTCTGGTGTAAGATAGGCCATCTGGGTGTTTGTGTCCAAGTTGGCACCCAGGAAAGTTACTTTCTGAGATGGTGTTAGCCTGGATTTCTCTTTGTTGATTGTGTATCCCAGAGAATGCAGTAACCGTGTTACATAAGCCAGATGTTCCAGAAGTATGTGCTTGCTGTCCGCTTGGATCAGGCAGTCGTCCAAATAAGGGTAAATTTGTATCCCTTGAAGTCTGCAGTAGGCAATTACTGATGCCAGGCATTTCGTGAATACTCTGGGCGCAGTAGATAAGCCAAAGGGCAATGCAGAGAATTGATAGTGGATTGAACCTGCAAGAAATCTGAGGTATCTTCTGCAGCTTTGTCTGATTGGGACATGCAGGTATGCCTCCTTGAGGTCCAATGTTACCAGCCAAAACTCCTTGCCCAGCATGGGAAGAAGCTGCTGTAATGTGAGCATCTTGAATTTTGGTACGAGCAAGAATGTGTTTAGGATGGATACGTCCAAAATGGGTCTCCAGTCGGTTCCTTTCCTTGGTACCAGAAATAGTCTGGAATAAAAACCTTGACCTTGTTCGTGAGTAGGTACCTCTTGAATAGCTCTCATGTCTATGAGCTTTGAAATTTGTAGTTGTGCCTCTGCCCTTTGATTGTGTGGCAGGTTTGGCATGCCTCTCATTTTTGGAAGAGTGTGGAAATGAAATCTGTAGCCTCTGTTTATAACGTCCAGGATCCATTTGTCTGTTGTGACAATATGCCAATTTCTTGTAAATAATGCCAGCTTTCCTCCCAAGGGTGCTGCCAGCTGAGACTTGCTTGGCATGGAAAGGAGGAAGTCATTGGGTTTGTTTCCTGTATTGTTGTACACTGTCTTCGCCACCTCTTGGTGCTGGAGTTTGCCATTACCTGCCTCTATATGATCCTTTTGATTGTCCTCTGCCCCTTGTGCGCCTGTATCTACCTCTTTGGGGCTTGTCCGTGGCTGGAAAGGACCAGTTTTTTGAAGGCCAATTTCTGCTAAAACGTGGTGGTTGAACTTGTAGAAAAGCTTTGACAGTTTGCATAGATTTGGCTTTTTCTTCCATTTTCCGTAATATCTCCTCAGCATTAGTATCAAACAGCACATCCTTTTGTAATGGAGCATCTAGAAGTTTAGCTTTCACATGATCAGGCAAGCTTTGTTCCCTAAGCCAGGCATGTCTACGAATGACTGATCCTGTAACAGCAGCTCTACTTGAGGCCTCTAGGGCATCATAGCCACATTGTAAGGTGTGTTTACTCACTTGTTCTGCACTATGCATCATATCCTGCAACTCCTTCAAATCTGGTTGTTCAGGTTGAGACATTTTATTTCTTAATTGTGCTAACAGAAACTGCTGATATTTAAGCATATGAAACTGACAAAAATGGTTTCAGGGTCAGCATTATGGCTTTTGTGGAGAAATTGGTGAGAGTTAGGAACTCTGTAGTACCTATCAGGCTTGACTGGGGCAGGAGGCAGGGAATCCGGATTAAGGCAAGCCTCCGAATAAACATCATCAAGTATGTCCAAGACAGGAGGTATCGCCAGAGGTCTGTGTTGAGGTAACAAAAGAAATTCCCTAAGTCTTTTCTTGGAATCAGAAAAGTCTTGGCCTTCCCAATGGAAGTGTTCCCTCAAAGTGTGCAAGGTTTCCCCAAAGGAAAAATCCTCAGGAGGAGATACAGAAGGAATGGACTGCTCTGCATCAGAATCTTCAAAAGGGGAGTAAGAGTGTTCCTCTACATCAGAATGTTCTGAAAAAATGGAGCCCTGATCAGAAGAGGGAGAATCTTCCTCCACTCTGGGTCTCTTGTCTGGAGGGGGTTGGGAACCCCTGATGAGAGTAATTAAATCCTCAGCTATTTTAAGCATCTGCTTTTTAGGCATGGGGCCTGGAGATGGGCCCTGTGCAACAGGCTTCTTGGGATGCCTGGCTGATTTGGATTTAGTAAAGGCCTTAATGGAAAAGGAAGATGAGGGTCTAAAGACACCATGGGTGGAAGTGGACCTGTCCACATTAGGAGGCTCAACACTCACAGTGGCTTCGGTGGTTGTAGTCTGGGTAAGGGCCGAGGTACCTGCGGTCTCTGTTACAGAAGACACCGCCAAAGAAGTGTCGTCGGTAGTCAGGGACTGCATAGGCGTCTCGCTGAGAACCGGACCATGTGTAGCCGGTTTTGGCGTGGTGTCGGTGGGAACCGCGGACGTCGCGTGTCGGTCCTTGTCCTTGCGTTTTTGGACAAAACGGTAGTCGGAGTCCCCAACGACATTTTATAATCAAAGGCTTTACCAAAAAAAGTGCTGGGCGAACTCCGCCCGATGCTTAATAGTGCGTTTATTGAAAGTAGCGCAAAAGCGACATATGCATTTCCTTCTCTACTACTCATTTCAAGGGTACTGTTCAAAATAAGGGAGGAAAAACCAAGGACAATCCTGATTGCCCCAGACTGGCCACGCTAGCACTGGTACCCACTGCTGTGCAGCCTGTCACCCCTGCCACCATTGCACCTACCTCAAATCGCAACAATCCTGACCCAGAGGAATGGAGATATGTTCATTGTGTTACACTGCTGCAGTCATTACACTTGGGTTATCTTGCCGTCAGGCGGTCCCTCAGTCGGCCAGAGTTCCAAAGTCTTGGTCTGGCGTCGGTTGCTGTCACTTCTTCCCTGACATCAGTGCGCCAGGGATATATAAGATGCAACCAACGACATTTTCTTCAGTCTTTCTTGCCGCGCGGTGCCCGAAGCAGAAGCAGTTCGCAAGTGCCGGTCGCGACTCCTGAGATTTTCATTCCGAATCCAGAACCGAAGTCTTCTACAAAGCTAAGTACCCCATTGGGGAAACTTTTTCTTGCCTCAGACCGATGTCAGTAAAAGTTAATAATTGTATTTCTTGTCGGAAGCAAATACCTCATAAGGATTTCCAGTCTTATTGTATCCCATGCCTAGGCCCAGACCACGACGTCACAGGTTGTCGGTTTTGTGCTAGGTTTAACAAGCGCACTATTAAACGTCTGTTTGATTTTGCCCGACATTATTTTGGCAGAAAATTCAATTACACCATGCCGTCGGAACAACCGACGACCGGGATACACAAAAAGCGCAAAGACAAGGGCAGGCATCCAAGGCCCAAAACTGACGACGAAGCCTCTTCTAGGCCAGTCGCTGGTTCTCCGTTTTTCAGCAAGGCGCCTTCGCAGCCCCAGACGACCGCTTCTTTGGAACCACAGGCCGTCTCTGACTCCCACATGGAGATGGCTGGGCCTTCGGACACACCAGATTTACGGCCTACCGAGACTAACCCTTCAGAGGGATCCGAAGTAGCTGAACAACCCGCAGCTTCAGAGGGTGTTTTCAGACCTACTCAGTTAGCCATTAAATCTTCTAAGTCTAAAACCCCTTTAAAAACAAAGAAACCACTTCAACATTCACCAGGACAGGCCTTCATGCCTAAGAAACAGATGCTCAAAATGGCCGAAGACTTAATTACTGTGATCAGGGGGTCCCACCCTCCTCCTGATAAAAGGCCTAGACAGGATGCAGACTGACTCATCCGACCAGGTGTCCATCTCTTCAGATTTATCCTCGGACCAAGGATACTCTTTACCCCCTTATGAGGATTCTGATGCTGAGGAGTCAGTTCCTTCAGCCTCTCCACCAGACGACTACTCCTTTGGGGAAACCTTCGATACCATGAGGGAGCATTTCCATTGGGAGGGCCAGGATTATTCATAATCCAAGAAAAGGCTCAGAGATTTTCTTTTATTACCTCAACACAGACCCCTTGCTATTCCGCCAGTGTTAGATATTGTGGATGATGTGTATTCTGAATCCAGTTTAAATCCTGATTCTTTACCTCCTGCTCCAGTTAAGCCAGACAGATACTACAGCATCCCTGACTCTCAAATTTCTTTATAAAAGCCCTGTTGCTGACCCTGAAACTATTTCCCAGGGTCCCAAAGGGGTAAAGGCCTCTACAGCAAAAAATCCAGTCCCCTCTGACAGAGATTCCAGAGCATTAGACAGATGGGGGAAGAAAGTATATACATCGGCAACTTTAGCAATGAGGGCCTTAAATTGCCAGTTTCACATGCTTTAAATATCAGCAATATTTGATGTCTCATTCAGATCTTCCTAACTGTAAGGAAATGCAGGATTTATTGCATGCAGCTCAACAAGTGGGAAAACATACTTTGCAATGTGGTTTTGATTCATTAGAGGCCTCCTGTAGAGCAGCAGTTACAGGGTCTGTCATTAGAAGACATGCTTGGTTAAAAGAGCAGACTTTACCAGATCATGTTAAAGCAAAATTATTGGATGCACCTTTGCAGCAGGATGTTTTATTTGGAGTTAAGGCAGAAGAGGTATTAAAGAAAATGGAGGATAAGGCAAAATCTATGCAAACGGTGAAAGATTTCTTACATGTTCAGCCTCCTCGATTTAGCAGAAATTGGCCAACAAAGAATTGGTCCTTTCCAGTTAGACAGACCTCAAAGGGGCAGATACAGACGTCCAAGAGGCAGAGGTCAACCACAAGCTTCTTACAGGCCTCTACAATGGGGTGCTTCAAACCACAAAGAAGGGGAAGACAGGCCTCAACCTTATAAAAAACAGCCCCAATGACTTCCCACTACAGCTGCCAAGCACTTCTCTCGTGGCAGCCCCTTGGGGGGGAAAATGGCACTTTTCTGTTATAGTTGGCATATGATCACCAAAGACAAATGGGTTCTCAATATTGTATCTCATGGTTACAATTTCCACTTTCACACTCTGCCAAGGTTAAAAGGAATGCCAAATCTGCCACCAAATCAATGTGCAGAGGCTCAAAGACAAATTACAGCACTCATGGACATGAGAGCTATTCAAAAGGTACCAACA
This sequence comes from Protopterus annectens, assembly GCF_019279795.1. Lineage (NCBI taxonomy): Eukaryota > Metazoa > Chordata > Ceratodontiformes > Protopteridae > Protopterus > Protopterus annectens. The sequence continues at coordinate 440,620,914 of NC_056732.1, read as the reverse complement.
CAGGAGCAAGGACAAGGATTTTACTCAAGACTCTTTCTGGTTCCCAGAAAGGACAAAGCCTGGAGGCACATTCTGGATCTTTCTTCTCTAAATACTTACCTGGATGTTCCAAAATTCAAAATGTTGACACTACAGCAGCTTCTTCCCATGCTGGGCAAGAAAGCTTGGCTTGTAACTTTGGACCTCAAGGAGGCATACCTGCATGTCCCTATCAGACAAAATTGCAGAAGATACCTCAGATTCTTAGCATGTTCAATGCATTACCAGTTATCTGCACTGCCCTTTGGCTTATCTACTGCGCCCAGGGTCTTTACAAAATGCCTGGCACCAGTAATTGCATTTTGCAGACAAAAAGGAATTCAAATTTACCCATACTTGGACGACTGCCTTATTCAAGCAGGGAGCAAAAGACATTCTTCTAAAGCATCTGGCATTTGTAAAAAGATTGCCAATTTGCCTAGGGTACACAGTAAACGAAAAATAAGTCAAAACTAGTGCCCTCACAAGAGATAATATTCCTGGGTGCCATCTTAAATACAACAGCCCAGATGGCTTATCTCACGCCAGACAAGCAAGGACAACTGACTCAGTATTTCCAATTGATGGCAACAAAGACCCAACTCCCTGCAAGAAATTCTGCAGGCCTTGAGTTACATGGCATCTTGCATACTACTAATTCCATATGCCAGACTGCATATGAGGAAACCACAGTGGTACCTAAAGAGTGTCTGGTCTCAACACTGTCACAGTTTGGAAACAATAATACCACTTATTCCTTGCCTTCAACAGGAGTTTCTATGGTGGGCTCAAGCCTGTCACCTCAACAAGGGACAGCCTTTCACTCAACCCACAGCCAGGCAAACACTGACAACAGATGCTTCGGATTACGCCTGGAGAGCACACATGGAAGGAAAATGTATTCAGGGCAAGTGGCCCGCAGAACAAAGGCATCTTCACATCAATCAGAGAGAGATGCTAGCTGTACAAAATGCCCTTATAGCCCTTATAGAGTAGTAGAGAAGGAAATGCATAGACCGAAAGGTTTACCCACTGGAAAGATAGAGCATTCACTTTCCAGGCCTTGCTGTGAGGTTCCCTGGTGTAGAATTTGCTGAGCTGATGATTCAAGTGGGAGGCAAAGAGGTCGACCTTCGGGGTGCCCCATTTCTGGGTTACAAGGGTGAAGGTTCTTGGGTCTAGCTGCCACTCGTGTGAGTCTAGCAGGTTTCTGCTCAAGTTGTCTGACAGAGTTTAGAGAGCCTGGCAGGAATTGTGCTAACAGGTGTAGTTGCATGGCTGAGGCCATGTGCCAAAGGGTCATGGCGAGCCTGCACAGAGGATAAGAGCGAGTCCGTTCCTGCTTCTTGATGTACCACATCACCGTGGTGTTGTCCATCTTGATCAGTAGAGACCCCGGTGAAAGTAGGGGTCTGAAAGCTGTCAGGGCGTGCTTAACAGCGAACATCTCTTTTTGATTATTGTGCAGATGTATTTGATTTGGGCTGCACTGGCCCTGAATGCACCTGCTGTCCAGGTGTGCACCCCAGGCATAGTCTGATGTTTCTGTGGTGAAGGTCTGGGCGGTGTGGGGTTGTGAGAAGGTAAGTCCCTTGTGGTAGCATGCTGCTGCCCACCAAAGAAAATCTTTCCTTAGACAAGGTATCATTGGTATAAGAGTTTCCAGGTCTTGAGAGTGCTGACACCAAAGGCTTTTTAGGTACCACTGCAGTTTCCTCATATGCAGTCTGGCATATGGAATGAGTAGAATGCAAGAAGCTATGAACCCTAGAGCTTGAAGGATTGTTTTTCTGGTGTAAGGAATGCCATCTGAGATGCTGTGTCCAAGCTTGCTCCCAGGAATACAATTTTTTGTGTGGGTACTAGTTTGGGTTTCTTTTCATTGATAGTATACCCCAGGGAGGTCAGTAGGTCCTTCACAAAGGTCAGATTTCTTAGCAGCTTTTCCTGACTGTCTGCCTGAATCAGGCAGTCCAAGTATGGGTAAATGTTAATATTTCTTTGTCTGCAAAAAGCAAGGATGGGAGCCAGACATTTTGTGAAAACTCTGGGAGCAGTGGATAAGCCAAAGGGAAGCACAGAGAACTGAAAGTGCAGTGATCCTGCCCTGAAACGTAGATATTTCCTGCACGATTCCCTGATTCAGATGTGCAAGTAGGCCTCTTTCTGGTCTAGGGTGGCTAACCAAGCATCCTTGGAAAGCACAGGTAGAAGCTGCTGGAGGGTGAGCATTTTGAATTTTGGTATCACCAGAAAGGTGTTTAGAATGGATAGATAGAGGATGGGGCGCCATGTGCCCTCTTTTCTGGGTACCAGAAAAAGTCTGGAGTAGAAACCTTGGCCTATCTGTTCTGCAGGAACATGCTCTATTGCCCTCAGACAGCATGGAAAGGATTTGCTTTTTGGCCTCTCCCAACTGGTTTGGGGGAAGATCTGGGAACCCTTTTGGGGTTGGCAGATTATGGAAATAAAATCTGTATCCCTGGGACACTATGTTGAGGAACTGACGGTCGTTGGTAATCATGGCCCAGTTGCTTGTGTGGACAGAGTTTTCCTCCTAGGGGCAAGAGCAGGTGGGCAGAAGTGTAAAGTCATTGTGAGTTCTTACCATATGGAGGTGGCTTTACACTCCCTGGTTTGGAAGAGAAGGAACTCCATTGCTTAGATCTCTGCATTCCCTGGGGCTGTTTTCTGGGGAGCCTGCTTCACCTGGGTCTGGGCTGAGTTGACTTGGAGGGGGCAGGAAAGGACCAGTGCTTTGAGGGGCAATGCCTACTGAACTTCGGTGGCTGGACCTGTAAAAAGTCTGTCTGCATAGATTTAGCTTTTTCGGCCATCTTTTTAGGACCTGTTCTGCCTTGGTGCCAAATAAGTTGTCTTTGTGCAAGGGTGAGTCCAATAATTTGGATTTCACATGGTCTGGCAAGGTCTGATCCTTAAGCAAAGCATGTCTTCTAAGTACAGAACCAGTGACTGCTGCCCTGCAAGATGCTTCTAGGGCGTCAAAACCACATTGCAAGGTGTGCTTAGTTACTTGACTTGCAGAATGCATTAAGTTTTGTAACTCTATTTTCTGCACAAGCAAGAAAGGAAGATTTTTTTGTTTGCGAAGTTCCATGGTATGTTGCTGATATTTCAAAATATGGAACTGACAATTTAATGCTCTAATAGCAAGAGTAGCAGAGGTGTATACCTTTTTACCCCATCTGTCTAATGCTCTGGAACCCCTGTCTGAGGGGGTGGGATTCTTAGCTGAAGTTGCTTCGATTCCTTTAAGGTCCTTGAGAGATGACCTCGGGGTCAGAAGAATTTTTGAAAAGAAATTTGTGAGAGTCAGGGACTCTCTAGTACCAGTCAGGTTTCCTGGTAGCAGAAGGAAGGGTGTCAGGGGTCAGACTGGATTCTATAAAAACATCATCCACAACATCCAGGACAGGAGGAATGCCCAGACGTCTGTGCTGTGGAAGATCTAAGAATTCCTCGAGTCTCTTTTGTTGACTGAGGGTAGTCCTGACATTCCCATTGGAAATGCTCCCTTAAAGTATGTAGGGTTTCCCCAAAGGAAAAGTCCTCAGCTGGAGAGGCTGAAGGGATGAATTCCTCTGCATCACTATCCTCATAAGCAGAGAGGGGTTGCATATCTTCATATTCAGATGAATTCAGATTCAGATGATGTTCAGACAAAACTACATGGGACAGATCTCTTTTCCTTTTGGAGTGGGTAGCTTGGCTTCCCCTGATCAGCATAAGATCTTCTGTCATTTTAAGCATTTGAGACCGAGGCAAGGAAGCAGGCACCTGAGAGTGGGTCGTCAATTTCTTGGATGGGGGTTCACACCCTGGGCCTAAGAAACTCTGTCGTTTTTGAAAGAACAGTAGTCGCGAAAGACGAAATCGGTTTAGGTCTATAAATCGGTAGTGCGAAGGACTTCCTCGGAAGCCGGTGCCTGCTCAGTGGCTCTGGACCCATCCAAGGTAGAGACAACTGCAGGATCCTTAGTCGAAGAGTCTTGCGGCATACCGGACTCCGAAAGGATCTCAGTAGCAGCCTGCAAATCCACAGAAGCGGGCATCAGGAGCTGCGAAAGCACTTCAATGAGGACCAGAGAACCAATGACTAGCATAACGGAATAATCGGCGGTAGGTTTGGACCTGTGCGGTCCGTCTCTGTCTTTATCTTTACATTTTTTCAGAAGCTCTGCTGTCGAATGGCTTACCAAAGCCATATCAGAATTCAAGGACTGTAAGCGAAAATATCTGGCTACAATAAGGGCCTGACTATGTATAGTTCTGGTGTTGAACAAAGCACAGAAGCGACAACGGGGGGGACATCGTGGTCTGGGCCTAAACAAGTGATGCAGTAAGAATGGAAGTCTCTGTGTGGTATTTGCTTTCCACAAGCGAGACAATTAACTTTTTCTGACATTGGTTAGTGCAAGAAAAAAGGATCCACAATGGGGTACTTAGCTTTAGAAGACTTCAACTTCAATTCGGTAGACGAAACTCAGGTAGCAGCCAACCGGCATTCGGGCAAACTGCTTCTGCTTCGGGCTCCATGGCAAGAAAGACTGATGTAATGGGTTGACTGCCTTATTTTATACTACTGACGACAACGTCAGTCCTGAAGTGACAGCAACCGATGCAGAAATACTAAACCTCTGGTATTTGGGCCGGCAGAGGGCTACATTGGCAGGGATAACCCAAATGTGATGACTGCAACAGTGAAACAAAGAACATCTACAGACACGCAAGTCTTACTAGTCTTATAAGTAAAGCCATGAAATGAATTATCATGGAGATGATCAGTAGAGATGTAGTAAACCTCCAGCCACTAGACCCAACCCAGTTCGGTTTTGTCAAGAGCAGACCATGCCTACTCAACCTGGTGGACGGTCACCAAAGCAATGGATGAAGTTAAAATCGTTCACACTGCCTACCTTGACCTGGCTAAGGCATCAGACAATACCCCACTCGGGCATTGTTGACAAAACCAAGAGGTTAGGTACAAACCCGTATGTCATCTGATGGACAGCCAACTGGCTCACAGGCAGGACCCAGGAAGTCAGAACTGGGGAGTCCACCTCTACAAAGAGGCCAGTCACAAGTGGAGTCCCTCAGGGATCAGTCCTTGGACCGCTCCTTTTTGGCATTTACTTCTAAGAAGTCAAAGCCAATGTCAGTGGTCTCTGGATGACTAAGTTTGTAGATGACTGCAAATTAGGAGCAGTCACTGAATCACTGACACAAATGTTCTCCAAGATGGGCTGACAGACAAACAACTGGTGTCAGAGCCATGGACTAAAACAAAATAGCAAGAAATGCATAATAGTATCCTTTGGGAAGTTATCCATCCCTGCTAACTATCATATTGACAACACACCCCTTAGAGCTGACCCAATAATCAGGGAATTGGGGGGACACAGATAGTAATCTAGCCTTTGATCATCACATGTCTACAGTGGTGAGGAAATCATTCTATGTTGCGCAACTTATAACAAAGGTATGGCATCCAAGTCCAAGGAAGTCATTGGCATTCATCAGACCCATCATAGAGTACAATGCCCCCTTTGGCATGACTTAACCAGGCATATCCAACAACTAGAATGTCCACAGAGGTTCCTCACTAAAAAAATACAGGGTGCAAGTAATATGTCCTAGGCAGACCGCCTAAAGGCCCCATCCCTGTATTCGGTCTCCTACAGGCTTTTGAGGGGAGATTTATGCCTGGCATACAGGGCATTGTCAGACCCCACTCTGATGGACCTCCTTCATATCCACAAAACAAACAGCACCAGAATTGAAAGTTCTAAAGACTTAAACCTTGCATGGGATATAAACAGGACCTGCTGGAGAGACAGGTATATATCTCAGAGACTACCTCGTCTATGGAACAGGCTCCCCATTTAAGTGAAGCAGAGTTCCTCCCTAACCCAATTCAAGTGCAACTTGGACAACTGGATGGGAGACCGGAAATTCATCCCTGGTTTGGACACATGTCTCTAATGGACACAGATAACCTGTAAATGGTTCATCTCCCAGGCCCATGCTTATACCTATCAAGGGTATCAGAACTTGTCAGAGATTTGGGATGCATGGCTAGGCTTAAAAAGGCCCTTGTGGTTGTTCACCTATAAACCTATGAGCCTAGATTTAGTAAAGGTGTGGACTGAAGTCCAAGTAGCTGCCTCTAGAAAGGAGGCTGTATCTAGTCCTTTGAAAAAGGCCCGTGAGCAGGCCAAAGCCCTGGTGGATGGGCCCTCACAGTACAAGGCAACTGTCTGCCACGAAAGGAGTAACAGAAGGATATTGTGTTGGAAATCCAAGAAGAAATTGTTTCTTTGATGACAGCTTTTCCAAGAGCCCTGGGGTGAAAGGATACAAACAGCTGGTTTGACTTTCTGATGTGCTTGGTCATGTCTAGGTAGAATCTAAGCTGTCTGTGAACATCCAAGGCATGGAGCACTATCTCACTGTCATTTTGAGGAGAGGGAAAGAAAGTGGGTAAATGGATAGACTGATTAAGTGACAGTTACTTTAGGCATGAAGGAGGGGTTGGTGCGACGAGAGACCCTATCCTTATGAAATATTAAGTAGGGTGGGTTGGCCATGAGTACTTGTAACTCAGACCCTTCTGGCCGAGGTCAAGACTACAAGAAGCACTGCTTTCCAAGTGTACATCTTTAAGGAGTCTGAGGCTGCAGGTTCAAAGGCAGTAGTCGTGAATTTTTCTAGAATAATGTTCAGATCCCAAGGGGGAAGGGATGGGTCTCCTTGGTGTCTGATGTGTAGGACCTCCTTAAGAAATGTTTTACCTCTAATCTGGATAATACTGATGGGTTGAGAGGTAAACAAGCAGAGATAGCTGACAAGTCTGAACTTTCATATTCCTCACTGAAAGTACATTTAAGTAGTTCACACAGATAAGACAAAACTAGAGGTACGTCAGCCCAAAAGGGATCTAGTTGTTTGTGTAGACACCAAACCGAGAAGCTTCTCCATTTGGATAAATGGGATCTCCTAGTAGGGGTTTCCTGGCCTCCTGCAGGACAGAAAGCACATCCTCTGAACAAAGGTGTCTAAAAGGGATCAAAAGTTTATCACCCACAGGGTTAGTCAGAGTTTGTAGGTGTAGGTGGATGACAGATTCCTTTTGTTGTGTGATGAGATCCACCTTGTAAGGTAACTTGTGGTGATTGCCTTTGGCTAGTAAGAAAAGTAGGGGGAATCAGGGCTGCTTTTGGCCAGAAGTGGGTCACCAACAAGAATTTTGGTTTGTCCTGTTGAATCTTCAGCAGGATGTTGTGTATGAGAGGGAAGGGAGGGATGCATAAAGAAACATCCCCTTCCAGGAGATTGTGAAGGCATCCACTCTCCACGCTAATGGGGAGGGGGCTCATGTGCTGAATAAAAAGAAGTTATGTACCTACCATAACGTTCCATGTTAGTTGTCTTCATCTCGCCTTCTTTCTTGCTGTTTGGGTTCGGAGCTGATCCTCGGCTCCGACTCGTCCATCTTCTATAGTTTGAGAGCTATTTACTGGCTCGAGGCTACCCCTTATCCCAGAATGCCTAGCGTCAGCTACCCAGATCTCGTTTGTGATAGCACACACTAGACATAAGTAGAGTAACCAGTTACTAAAACTGGTTGTCCAATACACCTAAACAAGGAAAAAAGAGTTATAAATTACCTGGCATGTGAAGTAATAAAAGATGCTCAGCCAGTGAAAACAAAAGGGAACTCCTCACAATCCTGTAGGAAGGGAGAAGGAGGGAGGGACGCAAGAAGGAAGGTGAAATGAAGACAACTAACATGGAACGTTATGGTAGGTACATAACTTCTTTATGTTAAGTTGTCCATCTCGCCTTCATTCTTGCTGTTTGGGACAGCGTCCCTAGCACCTAAAATCCTGGGTGGCTCATTGGAACAAACTCTTCAGAATAGTAGAACCAAAGGAAGCTCTGCTCCGGGAGACCATATCTACCTTGTAATGAGAGATAAAAGTGTGGGGGTTTGCCCAAGTGGCAGCTGCACAGATTGAGTCTATGGGCAACCTAGACTGAAAAGCTACAGGAGGTGGCTAATGCTCTAGTGGAATGACCTTTTGGTTTAGCTGGTAGCTCTTTATTTCATAACTGATAAAGGCAATAGTATCAGATAACCATCTGGATAAGGTCACTTTAGAAACTGGAAGGCCTTGTTTGTTGAAAGCATAAGAAAGAAATAACTGGTCTGACTTAGTTCCTTAGTTCTATGGAGGTAAAAACGCAATTGTCTGTGCACATCCAATTGGTGGAGTTGGTATGCTGCCTTGTTGCTGTGATTAGGAAAGAAAACTGGGAGATCTATGGATTGCTTTAAACTGTTCTCTGAGCAGACTTTAGGAATAAAGGATGGATTGGTCCTCAGAGAAATGCTGTCCTTGTGAAACACCAGGTAAGGAGGACGAACACATAGTGCTTAAAGTTCTGAGACAAGTCTAGCTGAAGTGATAGCAACCAGAAAAAGTGTCTTCCAAGAAAGAAATTTTAAAGAGCAAGATGCTGCCGGTTCAAAGGGAGGCAAAATTAAGGAGGCTAAAATTAAATTGAGATCCCAAGGAGGGGGAGGATCTCTAACTGGGGGTCTAAAAAGAGATGTTCCTTTCATAAAGGCTTTGCAGAGCTTATGAGACATTATGCTAGAATTAAACATACCGATATGAAAATTAGAAATGGCAGCTAGTTGTACTCTAATGGTAGCGGAGTAGGGTTACCACCTGTCCCACTTTGCGAGGGACAGTCCCTCTTTGGGCAGTTGTGTCCTGACAAAAAACTGTAAAAATGGCAAATGTCCTGAGATTTTAGGACAAAATTATTTCCTATATTTTATGTAATAGTTGCATAAAACTGTTATTCTGTATCTAAAATATCTAAATGTTATAAGAAACAGAATAAGCAATTAAAATGCTACAAGAATAAGCTTTTATTTAGGCAAAAAAGTTAAGTTCTATCCTTTGTACTGACCATGGGTATGTGTCGGTCTGTAAAATCTGATGTTTGTACCAAAAATGTCCCACTTTGGCCATTTGAAAAAGTGGCAACCCTATAGCGGAGGCCACACCAGACTGTAAAAGCTGTGTTAGAAATTCAAGAATTTCATGGATTGGGGTTGAGAAAGGATACAAATTTCTAGATTCTGCCCAGTAAGAAAACGGTTTCCATTTACTAGCATACGTCTTCCTCGTAGTAGACTTGTGTGAGGAAACAATAATATCACGGACTGCTGGGGAGATATTGGAAAGCCTGGCTAAGGTTGGAAGTGGAGTAACCAAGCTGTGAGCTGGAGAGTTTGAAGGGATTGGTGCAACCCGCCTGATTGGTGAATCAGAAGATCTGGAACTGGGTCCAGAATCCACGGTTGATCCAGAAGGTGGACGTGTACGAATGGGAACCATATTTGTCGAGGCCAATATGGGGCAATGAGGATAATTTTGCAACCCAACGATTTTGCTTTCTGTACGAGTCTTGGAATTAGGGGAAAAGGGTGAAAAGTGTAAAGGAGTCCCTGAGGCCAATCGTGGACTAGAGCATCTCTGGGTATATGACCTGGAAGAGGAAGTAGGGAGAAGTAGCTGCTGCATTTGTTATTGAGAGGAGTGGCAAATAGTTCGCAGCAAGGCTGTCCCCCATTGCAGAAGATAAGATCCACGACTTCCCGATTCAAAGACCACTCGTGAGGCATGAGGATAGCTCTGCTGAGCCTGTCCGCTATAACGTTGGATTTCCCAGGGATGTGCGTTGCTATCAGAAAACGCTGGGAGGAACTCACCCATTGCCACAGTCTGAGTGCTTCTCAACACAAGGGATAAAACCTGGTCCCGCTCTGTTTGTTGATGTACCACACCACTGACATGTTGCCCATTTGGATCACAATGGTCCCGGAAGGAAGAGAGTCTTGAAGGGCTTGCAAAGCTAGGAAAACCGCTCTCATTTCTAGGACATCGATATGCAGATGGTACTCATGAGGGTGACAAGTGCCTTGGACTGTCCTGCCTAGATAATGCCCCCCCCCCACCCTATCAGGGAGGCATCCGTGGTCACTGTGGCTACTTTCAGGTCTGCCCTGTATTACTAGTGGGGAGCCCATCCACCAAGAAAGGTGCCTTTTGCATGTTTCTGTGATCAGGATCATGTGAGACATGGGTAGTTCCTGGAAAGACCACTGAAAATTTCTCATGTGGAAATACGCTAATGGGACAAGAAGAATGGCAGCTGCCATGGAGCCTAGAGCTTGGAGGACATGCCTGACTTGAACCCTTTTTGCTCTGCATTAGAATTAACATTTGTTGATGAATAGTGGAAACTCTTTCCTGTGGTAATCTTGCAAACATTTCTTTTGTGTTTAACTCTGCTCCTATGTCTTTAATAGACTGACAGGGCAACAAGGCAGATTTTTCGAAATTTACTATAATGCCTAGTTGAGTGCATGATGTGATTTGTATAATCGCATGCCTCAGAGTTGACACCTGGTGGTAGCAGTCAGGAGCCAGTCGTCTAGATAGGGAAACACCTGGAATCCTTGATGCCTCAGGTGAGCCGTGACTACTGCCATACACTTGGTGAACACCCTGGGGGCTGAGGTGAGACCAAAGGGCAGAGCTCTGAACTGGTAATGACTGGCCCCTACCCGGAAGCAAAGAAATCTCCTGGAGCATCTGTCCATCTTGATATGGTAGTACGCGTCCTGAAGCTCTATCGAGCACATCCAATTGTCCTGATCCAGAAAAGGAAAAATGGACTGCAGTGTCACCATCCGGAACTTTTCTTTTTGTACAGATTTGTTCAATCTGCTGAGATCCAGTATTGGTCTCCAGTCCCCCATCTTTTTTGGTACTAAAATGAATCTTGAGTAAGTTCCGGATCCTAGTTGGTCTGCGAAGACTTCTTGAATGGCTCTTTTCTAGCAGTCTTGAAACTTCTGTGACTGCTTGATCCCTTAGATTGGGTGGGACATCTGGGATGGGCTTTTTCGATTCTATGGGGGATTGATGGAAGGGAATTTTGTAGCCTCCCGATATGATGGACAGTACCCATCTGTCTCCTGTTATATTTTGCCAGGCTTTTGGGTAGAGCGAAAGTCTTCCCACAACTGCCTCCAGGGGTGAGCAGTTGGGCAACCCTTCAGGGATGCTGGAACGGTTTGGCAGGGAATGTTTCTCTGTCACCCTGGTTTTGCGGTCCCCCTCTGCCACGAGGGCGGCGTCTGTTATTGTTCTTTCCCCATCTGCCCCTGGGGGAAAATTCACCACGTGTGTCAGGCAATGGTCCCTGGGACTTTCGGAACAACATCTTATAGCTCTTCTGACCCTTGGGATAAGGTCTGAAAGGAGTGGAAAAACAGACTCCCACGGCAGAGAGAGTCTTGCCTTCCTGCTCACACGTAGTCAACGTGTCTTTCACCTGAGGCCCAAAGAGAAAGGAGCCATCAAAGGGAGTATTGGTGAAGGACGCTCAAAAGGGTTCCGCAAACTGACACAGCCGCATCCAAGCAGGTCTCCTGAGAGCCACACCTGTCCCTGCGGCTCTGCTCACTGCATCGGCTGCATAGGAAATCAGCCTCAAGGAGGAGTTAACTATGGAATTAAGAGTCACAAACTGAGAAGCTACTTTGGCTGGTGCTCCCTCAGCTGTAGGATCTTGAAAGGTATCTCCAAGTTCTTTCAGGAGATCCCTTTGAAGACATGTAAAACGGCATTGATAATTCAGGGACCTCATTGAAAAGGTCACTGAAGCAAACATTCGCTTTCCATAGCTGTCCATCATCCGAGACTCTTTGCTCGGAGGATGCACAGATGAAGAGGTCTCTGCTAACTCTTTCTTGGTGGCTGCGGCTGCCACCATGGCATCAACGGTCACACCTCTGGAGAGGAATTGCTTGTCCTG